>NC_057809.1:394157095-394408196 GCF_018294505.1 Triticum aestivum
CGCCCCGGTCGCACATCACCGCCGCCGCCAAGTCGCCGCCCCGGGCGAGCGCCCTCACCGGCCAGCGAGCCCCCCCCCATCTCCTCCGCGCCAAGTTCTCCGACGAATCCGGCGGCCCAACTCCGTTTTCCGGCGATCCTCGATCCGTGCGCCAGATCTGAGATCCAGATGAACAGTAAACCCTAGGTCGAATTTCTTCTAAGTCCCCAAATTTTCAGATCCAAGTGCTCCTGTTCATAGCCTCGTAACTTTGCATCTGTAGCTCCGTTTTTGGCATATAGTATATCAAAATGTTCAACTCAGAGAGTACATCATTTCATTCCATTGCATCATTTTCATTTGATTTCATCTTGATGCCCGAAATGCTGTTAGAAGAGGTCTACTTGAGATAATTGTCAGATCTGCTACTCAATTTAGCTTTTTGTCATTTTTGCCATGATTAATGTGTGCATGATATGCCCTGATGCTCTACATATGTTTTGTTAAGAGTTTTGTCATCTTTCCAGAGGTGCAACCCATGTTTTTTTGTGATGTGTGTGGTGACTAGCACAAGCTTGCAAAGTGGTGCACTTGGTAATTCTGTTTTCAGGGACTTAGCATTTCCACTAAGTCCTTGAACTGTTTATTTCATATTGCCATATGTTCATGTTGTTTCCTAGTGATCCGTGCCTCTTTTGAGGGTGATCAGTAAGGATGTTTTGTTAATCTTGTAGTGCTCTATCCATCCATGCCTTTGTTTGCAATTATGAAAACAACCTAGCTTGAGTCAATCGAGCTCTACTTTTGCTACTTTGTGAATCTGGGCAGATTGTCAACTTGTTTGCAATTTTGCCGATGATGTTGTAGTTGACCCGTGCATGCTATGCTATTGTTCTTGCCATGTCTAGCTTGAATTTTGTGTGTTCTTGATGGATGTATGTTTAGCTTATCATGACTTGCTCCGTATTGAGTGCATCGAGCTCGTAAACATGCCTACTTGATATCTATTTTCAGCATGCTCCAGTTTTCACTAAGTCTGTGATCTGATTATGTTTTTGCTATGTTCACATGCTTGCAATTGTATTTTCTGATCCCTTTTGGCTCAAGGTCACTAAGGGACTTTTGTTAAGCTCTTTGAGTAGCTCCATGCCATGCTTTACTTTGCCATGTTCAGGTCCTGTAGCATGTAGTTTTGTTGCTCCGAAGAGTGCTACCTGATCTGAAATTCCAGGCAATTGATAATTTCACTAAGTCTGAGATCTGTTTGCCATATGCATTTTTGTCATGCTTGTTTGAACCTGTTAATGGATGAATTGGCCGTAGCTTAGTGCTAGACTTTTGTTAAGCATCTTGTATGCATCCCTGCCATGTATTTTGTTGTCATGTTTGGGTGCTATAGCATGTTCACCTCATTGCATTTAGATGGCTACTTGCTGTAAATCGTAGACCGGTGTCATATTTGAATCGCTTGCCATTTCCAAACCGTAACTTCGATTCCGGCGTTCTTTATATCGTTTTCAAGCGATTTCATCTCATCTTTCTAGTGGCACGCTTGGATTTCCAAGTTAAGGCCAGGTTCATGCTTTCCTTGTCAAATCTTTCTTATGCATCCCGCATAGCATATCATCATTGCATCATATTGTTTGAGATCTTGCACGTGGTTGATTTGTGTCCTTGTTGCTTGTTTGTCTTGTTTGGGTAGAGTCAGGAGACGAGTTCGCTAACGAGGAGCCCGTTGAGTTTGCTTTCGAGGATCCAGTCAACTCTGACAACTGTGCAGGCAAGATGATCATACCCTCGAAATCACTACTATCTTTGCTATGCTAGATTGCTCGCTCTTTTGCTATGACCAATGCTACGATGCCTACCACTTGCTTTCAAGCCTCCCAAATTGCCATGTCAAACCTCTAACCCACCATGTCCTAGCAAACCGTTAATTGGCTATGTTACCGATTTGCTCAGCCCCTCTTATAGCGTTGCTAGTTGCAGGTGAAGATTGGAGGTCGTTCCTTGTTGGAACTTTTATTTACTTGTTGGGATATCATTATATTATCTTGTTATCTTAATGCATCTATATACTTGGTAAAGGGTGGAAGGCTCGGCCTCTCGCCTAGTGTTTTGTTCCACTCTTGCCGCCTTAGTTTCCGTCATATCGGTGTTATGTTCCCGGATTTTGCGTTCCTTACGCGGTTGGGTTATAATGGGAACCCCTTGATAGTTCGCCTTGATTAAAGCTTTTTCAGCAATGCCCAACCTTGGTTTTACCTTTTGCCACCTAGCCTCTTTTTCCCTTGGGTTTCCGGAGCCCGAGGGTCATCTTATTTTAAACCCCC
Organism: Triticum aestivum; assembly: GCF_018294505.1. NCBI lineage: Eukaryota > Viridiplantae > Streptophyta > Magnoliopsida > Poales > Poaceae > Triticum > Triticum aestivum. Next base: position 394,159,408 of record NC_057809.1, read on the forward strand.
CCGGGCCAGTGCTTCTCTGAGTGTTGGACCGAACAAGGCAGCCTGCGGGGCCACCTCGGGGAAACTCGAGGGTTGGTTTTACTCGTAGCTTGACCTATCTGAGTGTGCCCTGAGAACGAGATATGTGCAGCTCCTATCGGGATTTGTCGGCACATTCGGGCGGTGTTGCTGGTCTTGTTTTAACCTGTCGAAATGTCTTGAATAACCGAGATACCGAGTCTGATCGGAACGTCTTGGGAGGAGTTCTATTCCTTTGTTGACCGTGAGAGCTTGTCATGGGCTAAGTTGGGACTCCCTTGCAGGGATTTGAACTTTCGAAAGCCGTGCCCGCGGTTAGCGGCAGATGGGAATTTGTTAATGTCCGGTTGTAGATAACTTGAACCTTAACTTAACTAAAATGAATCAACTGAGTGTGTTACCGTGATGGCCTCTTCTCGGCGGAGTCCGGGAAGCGGACACGGTGTTGGTGTAATGTTTGCACAGGTTGTTCTCTAGTTTCTCGCTCGCGCTTTGCCTCCTCTTCTCGCTCTCTTTTGCGAATAAGTTAGCCACCATATTTGCTAGTCACTTGCTACAGCTCCACATATATTTGTACCTTGCTTTACCTATAAGCTTAAATAGTCTTGATCGCGAGGGTGCGAGATTGCTGAGTCCCTGTGGCTCACAGATTACTATTACACCAGATGCAGGGCCTGATGATTCCGCTCCAGGAGACACATTTGAGCTCAAGTGGGAGTTCGACGAGGACTCTCAATGTTACTACGTTTCCTTTCCTGATTATCAGTAGTGGTGCCCAGTTGGGGTGATAGGGAACATGTCGCATGTTGGGTTATCTTTTATTTTGGTGCCGTAGTCGGGCCATGAGTGTTTGGATGATGTAATGTTATTTATGTACTTGATTGATGTGGCGAGTGTAAGCCAACTATGTTATCTCCCCTTTTATTATCTATATTACATGGGGTGTTGTGAAGATTGCCTAACTTGCGACATATGCCTTCAATGCGATTATGCCTCTAAGTTGTGCCTCGACACGTGGGAGATATAGTCGCATCGAGGGTGTTACAAGTTGGTAATCAGAGCCTTCCCCGACCTTAGGAGCCCCATTGCTTGATCATTTTTAGCGGCCGAGTTGTGTCTAGAAAAATGTTTTGAGTCAATTAGGATTTATATATCGGAGAGTTTAGGAATTCTTTTTACTTCCCAGTCTCCTCATCACTCTGGTAAGGCATCCTGACGTAGAGTTTTGACTTTTCTCTTCCCAAATTTCACTAAAAAAAATTTAGGATCACGCGGGTATCTTGGAATCGTTCCGATGGTTTTATGATGTGAACATTGTCTTGGTGCCTCCTGTCAGGGGTTTTGTGGAAGTGTCCCGGGGAGTTGAGCTCTGAGGTGTTGTCATCATAATTTTAACGTTGCAGTTTTGGAATACCTGAGTTTAATACCCGACATCGAAAATCTCTTTTATGCAGTTCGTTGGTGAGATAACCTCGACACCACCCAGTACTGGGGCGGGAGTTTGGGAGTATCGCCATAATTTGTATAACAGATGCTTTTCGAAGGTTGAGGTAGATGGTTTCCGAAGGTTTCTTGGTTATGTGTTGAAGGATGGATACAGCTGGATGTAGGATTTGCTAGATTTGGGTGAGATATTATGCTTCCCCTGTATCGCCAACACCTGATTGCATAACCGGAAAGGTTCGGGAGTTTCATAGGTGGGAATTCTAGTAGCTCTAGTTCTTCTTCCACGGATATTGGTTTGAGATTGTGATTTCTTATCGATTATTCGTTCTTGATCCGTACCTTGTTGATTTATTTCTCTACCTTAATTCTAAGTGGCTTCTCAATTATGGATATGTGACCATTTCAAGAGGAATGCATTCGTTCATTTTGTTCGGATGTGAAGACTATATGTTGCAATTTTCATTTCGTTGGATTCGGCTTCAATATTTGTCTATCAATGTGCTAATGGATGTCAACCTCTTCAGGATGGCTCCTCCAACGCGCACAACTCCGAATCCTAATCTGCCACCACCTCCACCACCTCCGGAGGCATGGCAAGCTATGATGGCCGCAACCAATGCAAACACACAGTTGATCATGCAAATTCTCCAAGAGCGCAATCAAGGCAACCAAGGGAACCAAGGCAACAATCAGAATCACTTTGCTACACTCAACAAGTTCCTTGCTAATGGGCCAAAGACTTTCAGCAATTGTGTTGAGGCAACCGATGCTGACGATTGGCTTGTGGATCTGTGCAAGCATTTTGAGTGCAGTAACGTCAGGCCTGAGGACTTTGTTAAGTTCGCTTCCTTCCAACTCAAAGATCAAGCTGCAGAATGGTTCCAGCAGTACAAGGACTCCAGAGGTGGACGTGTTATCACCTGGTATGAATTCCATCGAGATTTCCGAGCTCATCATATTCCCCAGAGCGTGGTTGAAAGCAAGCGTGAGGAATTCCGCAACCTGAAGCAAGGCTCTTTGTCTGTCTATGACTACAACAAGTTGTTCCAGAAGCTCGCTCGCTTTGCCAAGCAGGACGTCCCTGATGAGAAGAGCATGATATACCAGTTCAGGGGTGGTCTCAGAGAAGAAATTCAGCTAGCTCTTGTTCTCTTTGAGCCTTGAGGTACGATGAGTTCTACAACATGGCACTAAAGCAAGAGGCTGCTCAGTTGAGGTGTGATGCTTCCAAGAAGCGAGTCAGAGATGTTACTCCTTCTTCCTCTACTCAAGTGGCCAAGCAGCAGAAGTTTTGGCTTCCTCCTCCTCCGTTCCGTCAGCCATATCAACAGAAGAGCAAAGGTGGCAGTGGTTCTTCCCACCCACCCAACCCTGGCTTTCAGAACAAGACTTCGTCTCAAGCTCTAAGATCGAGTGCTCCGTATCACCGTCCGCTTTCAGAGGTCACGTGCAACAAGTGCCAACAAAAGGGCCACTATGCCAACAAGTGTTTCAACCAGAGGCGTCTTCCTCCTCCTCCTCCTGTGAGATCGGTAAGTACAGTAGTGGTCAAGCATAACCCCAAGCATGCCAAGGTCAATTTGATGAATGCAGCTCAGGCAGAGGACTCGTCAGATGTGATCATGGGTAACCTTCTAGTTAACGATATTCCTGCAAAAGTTCTTTTTGACACTGGTGCATCGCATTGTTTCATGTCAAAGCCATTTTTTACCAAGCATGAGTTTGTTTCGTCTCATTTGGGTAAACAAATGGATATCGTTTCTCCTGGAAAACATTTGAGTGCAAGTCTGGAGGTGCCAGATGTTACTATCACCTTGGGCGATTACAAGTTCCTTTCTTCCCCAATGGTTCTTGGCAACTCGGATATTGATTTTATTCTCAGAATGGATTGGCTTTCTAAGCACAAGGCTTAGCTTGATTGTGCAGCCAGGCAGATTCAATTGACTCATTCGTCTGAGGATGTAATTGTCTTTGCCGCTCGTGATGATACCATCCGTCTGTTTTCTCTCAATGAGAAGGGTGAACTGGATGCTATCTCGCAGATTCTAGTCGTTTGCGAATATCAAGACGTCTTTCCAGAAGAGCTTCCAGGAATGCCTCCGCACCGGCCAGTTGAATTCTTTATTGATCTTGAGCCCGGTACGGAACCTGTGTGCAAGCGTCCTTACAAGCTCGGACCTGAAGAGTTGAAGGAGCTGAAGAAGCAACTCGATATTCAAGAGAAAATGGGTCTCATCCGGCCTAGTTCTTCTACGTGGGGTTGTGGTGTTCTTTTTGTGAAGAAGAAGGATGGAACGGACCGACTTTGTGTTGATTACCATCCATTGAACAAGAAGACCATCAAGAACAAATACCCACTTCCCAACATCAACGAGCTGTTCGAACAACTCAAAGGTGCCCAAGTATTCTCCAAGCTTGATCTCCGTATGGGTTATCATCAGATTCGAATCCGTGAACAAGATATTCCCAAGACGGCTTTCAGGACAAGCTATGGTTCATATGAATACACTGTCATGTCTTTTGGCCTCGTCAACGCTCCTCCGACGTTCTCTCGTATGATGAACTCCATCTTCAACGCCTACACCAATGACTTCGTTTTGGTCTATCTCGACGACATTCTGGTTTTCTCGAAGAACAAGGAATATCATGCCAAGCACTTGCGTTTGGTACTCGATAAGCTCAGGGAACATCAGTTCTACGCCAAGTTCTCCAAGTGTGAATTTTGGCTCGATGAGGTTCTTTATCTTGGTCATATCATCTCTGCCAAGGGCATCGCGGTGAATCCTGAGAAGGTGTCTGCAATTGTGAATTGGGAACCTCCTCAGAACATGAAGCAACTCCGTAGCTTCCTCGGTCTCGCAAGCTATTGCCGAAGATTCGTTGAAAACTTTTCTAAGATCGCAAAGCCTCTCTCTAATCTTCTTTAGAAGCACGTCATGTACGTTTGGTCTCTGGAGTGTGACATTGCTTTCAACACTTTGAAACAGAAATTGATCACTGCTCCAGTTCTGACTCCGCCTGATGAATCCAAGCCGTACGAGGTCTTTTGTGATGCCTCTCTCTAAGGTCTTGGCGCAGTATTAATGCAAGAGAAGAAAGTTGTTGCTTATACCTATCGCCAGTTGAAGCCTAATAAGAAGAACTACCCCGCTCATGATCTCGAGTTGGCGGCAGTTGTGCATGCTCTTTTGACTTGGAGGCATCTCTTATTGGGAAGAAAAGTGGACATTTTCACTGACCACAAGAATCTCAAGTACATCTTCACTCAGCCTAATCTCAACCAAAGGCAAACTCGATGGGTCGAAATGATTCAAGAGTATAATCCGAGTATCGAGTATACTCCAGGCAAGGCCAATGTGATTGCTGACGCATTGAGCAGGAAAGCTTATTGCAATAGTCTGATTCTTAAGCCTTATCAACCCGAGCTTTGTGAAGCTTTCCGCAAACTTAATCTGCAAGTTGTTCCTCAAGGTTTCCTCACCAACCTTCTAGTCTCTCCTACCTTGGAAGACCAGATTCGCCAAGCCCAGCTTCTTGATGCTATGGTGAAAAAGGTGAAGATTGGGATTGCCAAGAGTCAACCCAAGTACAAGTGCTACCGCCTTGATGACAAGGACACTCTCTTCTTCGAAGATCGTATTGTTGTACCCAAAGGTGACCTCCGTAAAGTGATCATGAACGAGGCTCACAATTCTCTCCTCTCCATCCACCCTGGGAGTACGAAGATGTATCAGGACCTCAAGCAGGCTTATTGGTGGACTCGAATGAAGCGCGAGATTGCTCAATTCGTGAATGAATGTGATGTCTGCAGAAGAGTGAAGGCAGAACACCAAAGGCCAGCTGGTCTCCTCCAACCTCTTGCCATTCCAGAATGGAAGTTTGACCACATTGAAATGGACTTCGTGACTGGGTTTCCAAAGTCCAAACGTGGCAATGATGCTATATTCGTTGTCATCGAAAAACTCACCAAAGTGGCTCACTTTCTGCCTATCAAAGAGTCAATCACTGCAGCTCAATTGGCGGAACTCTATACCTCTCGGATTGTCTCTCTGCACGGTATTCCACAAGTGATCTCTTCAGACCGTGGCAGCATCTTTACATCCAAGTTTTGGGATTCTTTTCAGAAGGCCATGGGCACCAACATCCGCTTCAGCACAGCTTTCCATCCTCAAACTAGCGGTCAATTCGAGCGTGTCAACCAGATTCTTGAAGATATGCTCAGAGCTTGTGTGATCTCCTTCGGCTTGAAGTGGGAGGATTGTCTTCCTTATGCTGAATTCTCCTACAACAACAGTTTTCAAGCAAGTTCGGGCAAGGCCCCATTTGAAATTCTGTATGGCAGGAAGTGTCGTACCCCTCTCAACTAGTCTGAAACCGGTGAACGTCAGCTTTTGGGTAATGACTTAATCACAGAGGCAGAGGAAATGTGCAAAGTCATTCGAGATAACCTCAAAGCAGCCCAATCCCGCCAGAAGAGCTACTATGATAGTAAGCACCGTGATTTGGCTTTCAAGATCGGAGATCATGTTTACCTCCGCGTCTCTCCTATGAAAGGTACTCGTCGCTTCAGTATCAAAGGGAAGCTTACCCCTAGATACGTGGGACCTTTCAAGATTGTCAGCAAGAGAGGTGACCTCACCTATCAACTCGAGCTTCGTTCAAACTTTGCAAATGTTCATGACGTGTTCCATGTCTCTCAGCTTCGAAAGTGCTTCAAGACTCCAAACCACACCGTCAACTTCGAGGACATTGAGCTCCAAGAAGATCTCTCTTATCGTGAGCACCCAGTTGCTATTCTTGAAGAGACTGAACACAAGACTCGCAATAAGTCAATCAAATTTCTCAAAGTTAAGTGGTCACATCATTCCGATCGTGAAGCTACCTGGGAACGCGAGGATCACCTCCGTTCTGAGTACCCGGCGTTCTTTCAGTCCTAGATCTCGGGACGAGATCCTTTCGTAGTGGTGGAGTGTTGTAACACCCCGGTTGTAACTTTCCCAATTTGTACTCCAACTCTTGCCATTTACGGCGTTAAGTTATTTTATTTTCTCAGGTTCGGGTTTTTGTCTCCGCGTGTTGTTATCGTTGTCATGCATCTCATATCATGTCATCATGTGCATTGCATTTGCATACGTGTTCATCTCATGCATTCGAGCATTTTCCCCGTTGTCCGTTTTGCATTCCGGTGCTTCGTTCTCCTCTGGTGGTCAATTCTACCTTTCTTTCAAGTGTAGGGATTAAACATTTCCGGATTGGACCGAGACTTGCCAAGCGGCCTTGGTTTACTACCGGTAGACCACCTATCAAGTTTCGTATCATTTGGACTTCGTTTGATACTCCAACGGTTAACCGAGGGACCGAAAAGGCCTCGTGTGTGTTGCAGCCCAACACCCCTCTAATTTGGCCCAAAACCCACCCAAACCTGCTCCATCATCTAGAGCGTTCAATCACGATCGCGTGGCCGAAAACCGCACCTCATTTGGACTCTCCTAGCTCCCCCTATGCCTATTTAAAGGCCTCTCCCCGAAAATCCGGATCTTCCCCCGTCCTAACCCTAAAAATTCCGTCTCCGCCGCCCGCCGGACGGTCCGGACGGAGCCCGGACACTGTCCGACCCAGCCGCCACCGCCACGTGTCGCCCCGGGATTCGCCGCCGCCACCGCGCCCACATTCACCGGCCGCCTCGCCCGCGTGGGCCCGCCGCAGGCCGCAGGCGCGGGCCCCCCCCGGCCCGCATCGCCGCCGACTGAGGCCGCGGCGCCCGCCTCGCTGCGCCGGCCCACTCTTCCACCTCGCTCCGCCCCCGTGCGGCCGCGCCTTCGTCGCGCCACCCCGACCGCACCACCGCGGCGAAACCGAGCCCCCCGCCCCGGCGCACATCAACGCCGCCGCAAGTCGCCGCCCGGCGAGCGCCCTCACCGGCCGGCGAGCCCCCCCCCCCCCCATGTCCCTCCCGCCAAGTTCGCCGACGAATCCGCGGCCCACCTCGTTTCCGGCGAGCCTCGAACCCGTCTCCAGATCTGAGATCCGGCATGAATAGTGAACCCTAGGTCAAATATCTTCTAAGTCCCCAAATTCTCAGATCCAAGTGCTCCTGTTCATAACCTCGTAACTTTGCATCCGTAGCTCCGTTTTTGGCATATAGCATATCAAAATGTTCACCTCAGAGAGTACATCATTTCATTCCAGTGCATCATTTTCATTTGATTTCATCTTGATGCCCGAAATGCTGTTAGAAGAGGGCTACTTGAGATAATTGTCAGATCTGCTACTCCATTTAGCTTTTTGTCATTTTTGCCATGATTAATGTGTGCATGATATGCCCTGATGCTCTACATATGTTTTGTTAAGGGTTTTGTCATCTTTCCAGAGGTGCAACCCATGTTTTTTTGTGATGTGTGTGGTGACTAGCACAAGCTTGCAAAGTGGTGCACTTGGTAATTCTGTTTTCAGGGACTTAGCATTTCCACTAAGTCCTTGAACTGTTTATTTCATATTGCCATATGTTCATGTTGTTTCCTGGTGATCCGTGCCTCTTTTGAGGGTGATCAGTAAGGATGTTTTGTTAATCTTGTAGTGCTCTATCCATCCATGCCTTTGTTTGCAATTATGGAACACCCTAGCTTGAGTCAATCGAGCTCTACTTTTGCTACTTTGTGAATCTAGGCAGATTGTCAACTTGTTTGCAATTTTGCCGATGATGTTGTAGTTGATCCGTGCACGCTAAGCTATTGTTCTTGCCATGTCTAGCTTGCATTTTGTGTGTTCTTCATGGATGTATGCTTAGCTTATCATGACTTGCTCCGTATTGAGTGCATCGAGCTCGTAAACATGCCTACTTGATATCTATTTTCAGCATGCTCCAGTTTTCACTAAGTCTGTGATCTGATTATGTTTTTGCTATGTTCACATGCTTGCAATTGTATTTTCTGATCCCTTTTGGCTCAAGGTCACTAAGGGACTTTTGTTAAGCTCTTTGAGTAGCTCCATGCCATGCTTTACTTTGCCATGTTCAGGTCCTGTATCATGTAGTTTTGTTGCTCCGAAGAGTGCTACCTGATCTGAAATTCCAGACAAGTGATAATTTCACTAAGTCTGAGATCTGTTTGCCATATGCATTTTTGCCATGCTTGTTTGAACCTGTTAATGGATGAATTGGCCGTAGCTCAGTGCTAGACTTTTGTTAAGCATCTTGTATGCATCCCTGCCATGTATTTTGTTGTCATGTTTGGGTGCTATAGCATGTTCACCTCATTGCATTTAGATGGCTACTTGCTGTAAATCGTAGACCGGTGTCATATTTGAATCGCTTGCCATTTCCAAACCGTAACTTCGATTTCGGCGTTCTTTATATCGTTTTCAAGCGATTTTATCTCATCTTTCCAGTGGCACGCTTGGATTTCCAAGTTAAGGCCAGGTTCATGCTTTCCTTGTCAAATCTTGCTTATGCATCCCGCATAGCATATCATCATTGCATCATATTGTTTGAGATCTTGCACGTGGTTGATTTGTGTCCTTGTTGCTTGTTTGTCTTGTTTGGGTAGAGCCAGGAGACGAGTTCGCTAATGAGGAGCCCGTTGAGTTTGCTTTCGAGGATCCAGTCAACTCTGACAACTGTGCAGGCAAGATGATCATACCCTCGAAATCACTACTATCTTTGCTATGCTAGATTTGCTCGCTCTTTTGCTATGACCAATGCTACAATGCCTACCACTTGCTTTCAAGCCTCCCAAATTGCCATGTCAAACCTCTAACCCACCATGTGCTAGCAAACCGTTGATTGGCTATGTTACCGCTTTGCTCAGCCCCTCTTATAGCGTTGCTAGTTGCAGGTGAAGATTGGAGGTCGTTCCTTGTTGGAACTTTTATTTACTTGTTGGGATATCATTATATTATCTTGTTATCTTAATGCATCTATATACTTGGTAAAGGGTGGAAGGCTCGGCCTCTCGCCTAGTGTTTTGTTCCACTCTTGCCGCCTTAGTTTCCGTCATATCGGTGTTATGTTCCCGGATTTTGCGTTCCTTACGTGGTTGGGTTATAATGGGAACCCCTTGATAGTTCGCCTTGATTAAAGCTTTTCCAGCAATGCCGAACCTTGGTTTTACCTTTTTCCACCTAGCCTCTTTTTCCCTTGGGTTTCCGGAGCCTAAGGGTCATCTTACTTTAAACCCCCCGGGCCAGTGCTCCTCTGAGTGTTGGTCCGAACAAGGCAGCCTGCGGGGCCACCTCGGCGAAACTCGAGGGTTGGTTTTACTCGTAGCTTGACCTATCTGAGTGTGCCCTGAGAACGACATATGTGCAGCTCCTATCGGGATTTGTCGCCACATTCGGGCGGTGTTGCTGGTCTTGTTTTAACCTGTCGAAATGTCTTGAAGAACCGAGATACCGAGTCTGATCGGAACGTCTTGGGAGGAGGTCTATTCCTTCGTTGACCGTGAGAGCTTGTCATGGGCTAAGTTGGGACTCCCTTGCAGGGATTTGAACTTTCGAAAGTCGTGCCCGCGGTTAGGGGAAAATGGGAATTTGTTAATGTCCGGATGTAGATAACTTGAACCTTAACTTAACTAAAATGAATCAACTGAGTGTGTTATCTTTTATTTTGGCGCCGTAGTCGGGCCATGAGTGTTTGGATGATGTAATGTTATTTATGTACTTGATTGACGTGGCGAGTGTAAGCCAATATACTATCTTGGACATCTTTTATGATTGTGAGCACTCATTAAAATATGACATGCTAAAGAGTTGACATTGGACAAGGAAGACAACGTAATGGGTTATGTTTTCTTACATCTGAGATGAATTATATTGTCTTGGATCTTCCAACATGATGAGCTTGCTTTCCCCCCTCATGCTAGCCAAATTCATTGCACCAAGTAGAGATACTACTTGTTTTTCCAAATACCCTTAAACCAGTCTTGCCATAAGAGTCCACCATATCTACCTATGGATTGAATAAGATCCTTCAAGTAAGTTGTCATCGGTGCAAAGCAATAAAAATTGCTCTCTAAATATGTATGATTGATTGGTGTGGAGGAAATAAGCTTTATACTATCATGTGATATGGAAGTAATAAAAGTGATAGACTGCATAATAAAGGTCCATATCACAAGTGGCAATATAAAGTGACGTTCTTTCGCATTAAGATTTTGTGCATCTAACCATAAAAGTGCATGATAACCTCTGCTTCCCTCTACGAAGGGCCTATCTTTTACTTTTATCTCCTACATTGCATAAGAGTCATGGTGATCTTCACCCTTCCTTTTTATATTTTATCCTTTGGAAAGCACCATATATTGGAAAGATCCTGGTATATATGGCTAATTGGATGTGAATTTTCATGAACTATTACTGTTGACGTTACCCTTGAGGTAAAACGTTGGGAGGGAAAACTATAAGCCCCTATCTTTCTCTGTGTCCGATTAAAACTCCATACCCATAAGTATTGCGTGAGTGCCAGCAATTGTGAAAGACTATATGATAGTTGAGTATGTGGACTTGCTGAAAAGCTCTTATACATTGACTCTTTCCTATGTTATGATAAATTGCAATTGCTTCAATGAATGAGATTGTAGTTTGTTAGTTTTCAATGAAGTTTACGATTCATACTTGATATTGTGATTGAATTATTACTCTAGCATAAGAGATTATATGACAAGAATTATATAAGTTGCTGTTCTAAGAATGATCATGATACCATCATGTCCGTATTTTATTTTTATCGACACCTCTATCTCTAAACATGTGGACATATTTTTCGATTTCGGCTTTTCGCTTGAGGACAAGCGAGGTCTAAGCTTGGGGGAGTTGATACGTCCATTTTGCATCATGCTTTTATATCAATATTTATTGCATTATGGGTTGTTATTACACATTATGTCACAATAATTATGCCTATTCTCTCTTATTTTACAAGGTTTACATAAAGAGGGAGAATGCCGGCAGCTGGGATTCTGGGCTGGAAAAGGAGTAAATATTAGAGACCTATTCTACACAGGTCCAAAAGTCCTGAAACTCCACGGAAGACATTTTCCAAATATATAAAAAATACTAAGAGCAAGAACTTCACCAGGGGGGCCACACCCTACCCACGAGGGTGGGGGGCGCGCCCCTACCTCGTTGGCCCCCTGGTGGCCCTCCGGTGGCCATCTTCTGCTATATGGAGTATTTCGATGGAAAAAAATCATCAGCCATCTTCTCAGACGAAACTCCGCTGCCATGAGGCGGAACCTTGGCGGAACCAATCTAGGGCTCTGGTGGAGCTGTTCTGCCGGGGAAACTTCCCTCCTGGAGGGGGAAATCATCGCCATCGTCATCACCAACGCTCCTCTCATCGGGAGAGGGCAATCTCCATCAACATCTTCATCAGCACCATCTCATCTCAAAACCCTAGTTCATCTCTTGTATCCAATTCTTGTCTCAAAGTCCGGGATTGGTGCTAGTAGGTTGCTAGTAGTGTTAATTACTCCTTGTAGTTGATGCTAGTTGGTTTAATTGGTGGAAGATCATATGGTCAGATCCTATATGCATATTAATACCCCTCTGATTATGAACATGTTTATGCTTTGTGAGTAGTTACTTTTGTTCCTGAGGACATGGGAGAAGTCTTGCTATTAGTAGTCATGTGAATTTGGTATTCGTTCGATATTTTGATGAGATGTATGTTGTCTCTCCTCTAGTGGTGTTATGTGAACGTCGACTACATGACACTTAACCATTGTTTGGGCCTAGAGGAAGGCATTGGGGAGTAATAAGTAGATGATGGGTTGCTAGAGTGACAGAAGCTTAAACCCTAGTTTATGTGTTGCTTCGTAAGGGGCTGATTTGGATCCATATGTTTCATGCTATGGTTAGGTTTACCTTAATACTTTTGTTGTAGTTGCGGATGCTTGCAATAGAGGTTAATCATAAGTGGGATACTTGTCCAAGTAAGGGCAGTACCCAAGCACCGGTCCACCCACATACCAAATTATCAAAGTACCGAACGCGAATCATATGAACGTGATGAAAACTAGCTTGACGATATTCCCATGTGTCCTCGGGAGCGCTTTACATCATATAAGAGTTTGTCCAGGATTGTCCTTTGCTACAAAAGGATTGGGCCACCTTGTTGCACTTTATTTACTTTTGTTACTTGTTGCTCGTTACAAATTATCCTATCACAAAACTACCTGTTACCACTTATTTCAGTACTTGCAGAGAATACCTTGCTGGAAACCGCTTATCATTTCCTTCTGCTCCTTGTTGGGTTCGACACTCTTACTTATCAAAAGGACTACGATAGATCCCCTATACTTGTGGGTCATCAACTGCCGGTAAGATGTAGTTCCTATTAGATGACTAATCTGTCGGGAGAAAACAAATTGCCGGCAAATACAATGGTCACGGCAGACAAACTATTGGGAAATGATTATCTGTCAGGAGAAGTAATCCCCGGTAGCCGTTCTCATGGCAGTTCTATCTGCCGGGAGAAACTCTATCCTGGCCGTTTATCTGCCCTCTTAAGTGCATTATCCTGGCAGATTACATGCCATTGCATCCGTGTTGTGGTGTAGTCTTCCACCATTGCTAGCCTCTCTTGTGTCGCCCAACTTTTGCCGGTACCATAAACATACCATATTCCTTCCTCAAAGCATCCACCATATCTACCTATTATGGCATTTCCATAGCCATTCCGAGATACATTTCCATGCAACTTTCCACCGTTCCGTTTATTATGACACGCTCCATCATTGTCATATTGCTTTGCATGATCATGTAGTTGACATCATATTTGTGGCAAAGCCACCGTTCATAATTCTTTCATACATGTCACTCTTGATTCATTGCATATCCCGGTACACCGCCGGTGGCATTCACATACAGTCATATTTTGTTCTAAGTATCGAGTTGTAATTCTTGAGTTGTAAGTAAATAAAAGTGTGAAAGATCATCATTATTAGAGCACTGTCCCATGTGAGGAAAGGATGATGGAGACTATGATTCCCCCACAAGTTGGTATGAGACTCCGGACGAAAAAAAGAGGCCAAAAAAATGAGAGAAGGCCCAAATAAAAAATGAGAGAAACTAGAGAAGGGGCGATGCTACTATCCTTTTACCACACTTGTGCTTCAAAGTTGCACCATGATCTTCATTATAAGAGAGTCTCCTATATTGTCATTTTCACATACTACTATTGGGATTTTTTCATTATAGAAATTGGCTTGTATATTCCAATGATGTGCTTCCTCAAATTGCCCTAGGTCTTCGTGAGCAAGCGAGTTGGATACACCCCACTTAGTTTGTTTTTGAGCTTTCATAAACTTATAGCTCTAGTGCATCCATTGCATGGCAATCCCTACTCACTTACATTGATATCTATTAATGGGCATCTCCATAGCCTGTTGATACACCTAGTTGATGTAAGACTATCTCCTTCTTTTTGTCTTCTCCACAACCACTGTCTATTTCACCTATAGTGCTATGTCCATGGCTCACGCTCATGTATTGCGTGAAAGTTGAAAAAGTTTGAGAACATCAAAAGTATGAAACAATTGCTTGGCTTGTCATCGGGATTGTGCATGATTTGAATATTTTGTGTGATGAAGATGGAGCATAGCCAGGCTATATGATTTTGTAGGGATAAGCTTTCTTTGGCCATGTTATTTTGAGAAGACATAATTATCTTGTTAGTATGCTCGAAGTATTATTGTTTTTATGTCAATACTAAACTTTTGTTTTGAATCATACGGATCTGAACATTCATGCCAGAATAAAGAAAATTACATGGATAAGTATGTTAGGTAGAATTCCACATCAAAAAATTTGTTTTTATCATTTACCTGCTCGAGGACGAGCAGGAAGTAAACTTGGGGATGCTTGATACGTCTCCGACGTATCTATAATTTTTTATCATTCCATGCTATTATATTATCTGTTTTGGATGTTTTATATGCATTATATGCTATTTTATATTATTTTTGGGACTAACCTATTAACCTAGAGCCCAGTGCCAGCTCATGTTTTTTCCTTGTCTTAGAGTTTCACAGAAAAGGAATACCAAACGGAGTCCAAACGGAATGAAACTTTCGCTATGATTTTTCTTGGACTAGAAGACATCACGGGGACTTGGAGTACATGTCAGGGAAGCCACGAGCCAGCCACAAGGATGGAGGGTGCGCCCCCCACCCTTGTGACTCCACCGACCTATTTCTTCCGCCTATATATTCTCAATTATTCCAAAACCTACCAGGAGAGCCACGAAAACACTTTTCCACCCCCGCAACCTTCTGTGCCCGTGAGATCCCATCTAGGAACCTTTTCCGACGTCCTGCCGGAGGGGGATCTAATCATGGAGGGCTTGTACGTCAACACCATTGCCTCTCCAATGAAGCGTGATTAGTTTACCTCAGACCTACGGGTCCATAGTGTTGGGGAACGCAGTATTTCAAAAAAATTCCTACGATCATGGAAGATCTATCTAGGAGATGCATAGCAACGAGAGGGGAGAGTGTGTCTACGTACCCTTTTAGACCGAAAGCGGAAGCTTTAAGTAACGCGGTTGATGTAGTCGATCCAATTCGATCAAGTACCAAAAGCACGACTCAGATTTGCACACGTTTAGCTCGGTGACATCCCTCGTACTCTTGATCCATCTAAGTTCGAGGGTGAGTTCCATCAGCATGATGGCGTGTTGACGGTGATAATGAAGTTACCGACGCAGGGCTTCGCCTAAGCACTACGATAATATGACCAAGGTGGAAAACTATAAGGGGGGCACCGGACACAGCTAAAGATCAACTTGTATATCTTTGGGGTGCCCCCCTCCCACGTATATAAAGGAGGGGGAAGAGGAGGCTGGCCCAAGAGGGGGCACGCCAAAGTGTGGAGTCCAACTTGGACTCCCGGTCCAAGTAGGATTCAGCCCCCCCTTTCCTATTCGAACTAGGAGAAGAAGGGAAGGAGGAAGAGGGGAGAAGGAGGGAGGGGGGTGCCGCCCCCTCCTAGTCCAATTCAGACCAGCCCATAGCGGGGCGTGGCCTATCCTTGTGGCCCTTCTCTCCTTTCCACTAAGGCCCATGAAGACCCAATACTTCCCCCGGCGAATTCCCGTAACTCTTCGGTACTCCGAAAAATACCCGAACCATTCAAAACCTTTCCGATATCCGAATATAGCCTTCCAATATATAGATCTTTACCTCTCGACCATTTTGAGACTCCTCGTCATGTCCGTGATCTCATCCGGGACTCCGAACAAACTTCGGTCATCAAATCACATAACTCATAATACAAATCGTCATCGAATGTTAAGCGTGCGGACCCTACGGGTTCGAGAACTATGTAGACATGACCGTGACACATCTCTGGCCAATAACCAATAGCGGAACCTTGATGCTCATATTGGCTCCTACATATTCTATGAATATCTTTATTGGTCAAACCGCATAACAACATACGTTGTTCCCTTTGTCATCGGTATGCTACTTGCCCGAGATTCGATCGTCGGTATCATCATACCTAGTTCAAACTCATTACCGGGAAGTCTCTTTGCTCGTTCCATAGTGCATCATCCCACAACTAACTCATTAGTCACATTGCTTGCAAGGCTTATAGTGATGTGCATTACTGAGAGGGCCCAGAGATACCTCTCCGAAACTCAGAGTGACAAATCCTAATCTCGATCAATGCCAACCCAACAAACACCTTCGGAGACACCTGTAGAGCATCTTTATAATCACCCAGTTACGTTGTGACGTTTGATAGCACACAAGGTGTTCCTCCGGTATTCGGGAGTTGCATATAGTCATAGGAACATGTATAAGTCATGAAGAAATCAGTAGCAATAAAACTGAATGATCAATATGCTAAGATAACGAATGGGTCTTGTCCATCACATCATTCTCTAATGATGTGATTCCGTTTATCGAATGACAACAAATGTCTATGGTTAGGAAACTTAACCATCATTGATTAATGAGCTAGTCTAGTAGAGGCTTACTAGGGACACTGTGTTCTGTCTATGTATCCACACATGTATCAAGTTTCCGGTTAATACAATTCTAGCATGAATAATAAACATTTATCATGATATAAGTAAATATAAATAACAACTTTATTATTGGCTCTAGGGCATATTTCCTTCACATAGCTAGTAGCTAGATGGCTTCTTCTCTCTATTTGATTCTCAATACCATGTCCTCCTCAATGTTCTTGGAGATCTATTCGATGTAATACCTTTTTGCCGTGTGTTTGCCGAGATCCGATGAATTGTGGATTTATGATCAGCTTATCTATGAATATTATTTGATTCTCCTCTGAATTATTATATGCATGATTTGATATCTTTGCAAGTCTCTTTGAACTATCGATTTGGTTTGGCCAACTAGATTGGTTTTTCTTGCAATGGGAGAAGTGCTTAGCTTTGGGTTCAATCTTGCGATGCTCGATCCTAGCGACAGAAGGGGAACCTACACATATTGTATTGTTGCCATCAAGGATAACAAGATGAGGTCTTCATCATTTTGCTTGAGTTTATCCCGCTACATCATGTCATCTTACTTAATGCGTTACTTTGCTCTTATGAACTTAACACTCTAGATGCAGGCAGGATTCGGTCTACTTGATACGGATGTGATGCCTATATTCATGATAATTGCCTTAGATATCATCATAACTTTGCGCTTTTCTATCAATTGCTCGGCAGTAATTTCTTCACCCACCGTAATATTTTATATCTTGAGAGAAGCCTCTAGTGAAACCTATGGCCCCCGGGTCTACTTTCCATCATATAAGTTTCCGATCTACAATTTTAGTTTCCTTTTTTACTTCCTTTGCAATCTTTTACTTTCCGTTCCATAAAACAAAAATACCAAAAATATTACTTTACCATTTATCCATCTCTATCAGATTTCACTTTGCAAATAACCGTGAAGGATTGCTAACCCATTTATTGCGTTGGGTGCAAGTTGGTGTTTGTTTGTGCAGGTATTCGGTGACTTGTTCGTTGTCTCCTACTAGATTGATACCTTGGTTCTGAAAACTGAGGGAAATACTTAATCTACTTTGCTGCATCACCCTTTCCTCTTCAAGGGAAAAACCAATGCAAGCTCAAGAAGTAGTAGATACATCTAGCATGGAGAGTATTGGGAACTACTTGATCGTTTTCGTTGGTAGATAAAGCATGCCTCCCAAAATGTTTTATCTCCATCCTTTTCTCTTTGAGCTATGTCACCTCTACAAATACCTACTTCCCTTCGCGAAGGGCCTTTCTATTTACTTTATGCAATTTTTATTTTTACTTGAGTCTCCATCTTCTCTTATAAAGCACCAACTAAGGGGCACTATGATCGTACTTAAGCATTGGGTGTAGCTAATATGCGACTGTGCTTCATGAATGGATCAATGATTGAGCATAATGGGCTAGGGATAACTTGCTTTAGCATTGATATATTGAAATACATGGTTGCTTGTTGATATACTTGAGTATTAAAGTCCTCATGTCACAACTAGACTATTGCTTTGAATCATATAAAAGTCCAAATGTCCATGCTATAAAAGAAAGAATATGTGATGAACATGTTATGCAGCATTCCACATCAAAAATTCTATTTTGATCATTTATCAACTCGAGGATGAGCAGGAATTAATCCCGGGGATGCTGATATGTCTCCAATGTATCTATAATCTTTTATTGTTCCATGTTGTTATACTATCATTCTTGGTTGTTTTAGAATCATTTTATATCATTTTTCGATAATAACCTATTGACATATGCCAAGTGCCAATTGCTGTTTTTTGCTTGTTTTTTACATCACAGAAAATCAATACCAAACGGATTCCAAATGCAACGAAACTTTTTGTGTATTTTTTATGGACTAGAAGACACACAATGGGTTGGAGAAGCACCTGCAGGGTGCCCCAAGGTGGGCACAACCCACCAGGGCGCGCCTGGGCCCTTAGGCGCACCCAGGTGGGTTGTGCCCACCTCGATGGCCTCCCGCACCGCCTCTTTGCTATATAAATACCCCAATATTCTAGAAACCCTAGGGGAGTCGGCGAAAATCAATTCCAGCCGCCGCAAGTTCCAGAAACCACAGATCCAATCTAGACACCATCACGGAGGGGTTCATCATCCTAATTGGTGCCTCTCCGATGATGCGTGAGTAGTATTTTGTAGACCATCAGGTTCGTAGTTAGTAGCTAGATGGCTTCCTCTCTCTCTTTTGATTCTCAATACAATGGTCTCTTGGAGATCCATATGATGTAACTCTTTTTGCGGTGTGTTTGTTAGGATCCTATGAACTTTGAGTTTTATGATCAGATCTATGTTTTTATCCATCAAAGTTATTTCTTTGATCTCTTATATGCATGATTGCTTATAGACTTGTATTTCTTACCCGATATTTGGGTTTTGTTTGGCCAACTTGATCTATTTATCTTGCAATGGGAAGAGGTGCTTTGTGATGGGTTCGATCTTACGGTGCTTGATCCCAGTGACAGAAGGGGAACCGACACGTATGTATTGTTGCTATTAAGGATAACAAGATGGGGTCTATTTCTACAAAAATAGATCTTGTCTACATCATGTCATCGTTCTTATTGCACTACTCTGTTTATCCATGAACTTAATACACTAGATGCATGCTGGATAGCGGTCGATGTGTGGAGTAATAGTAGTAGATGCAGGCAGGAGTCGATCTACTAATCTTGGACGTGATGCCTATATAATGATCATTGCTTGGATATTGTCATGATTATTTGAAGTTCTATCAATTGCCCAACAGTAATTTGTTTACCCACCATTTGCTATTTTTCTCGAGAGAAGCCACTAGTGAAACCTACGGCCTCCGGGTCTCTTCTTTATTATATTTGCCTCCGCGATCTATTTTTATTTTCTTTTATTTTCAGATCTATTAATCCAAAAACCCCAAAATAGCTTGCTGCAATTTTTATTTATTTATTTTATCTTGTGTTCCCGCGTGATCCATTTATCCAATCTACTACAATTTTACCTATCTTTTTACCCATGAGGGATTGACAACCCCCCTCTTACGTCGTGTTGCAAGTATTTGTTCTTTGTGTGCAGGAGTTGTTTACGTGGTGTTGCGTGGTTCTCCTACTGGTTCGATAACCTTGGTCTCATCATCGAGGGAAATACATACCCTTGTTGTGCTGCATCATCCCTTCCTCTTTGGGGAAATACCGATGTAGTTCAAGCAAACATCAAAAGGAATTTCTGGCGCCGTTGCTGGGGAGGATCAAATCAAGATAGTCTCCCTTCAACTTGCCAATTTCTGGCGCCGTTGCTGGGAGACATCATCAACATATACCAGGTTCCTAATCACAAATCTCATCTCGTTGCAATTTACATTATTTGCCATTTGCCTCTCGTTTTCATCTCCCCCACTTCACACAAAAAATTGTTGTTTTATTCGCCTCCTCTTTCGTTCGCCTTTTTCTCGTCAGATCTCATGCTTGCCTGTGTTGCCATGTGTCTTCTATTTGCTTGCATCTTCACTTGCTAAAAATCTATTGTTATGGATCCTCATCCACTTGCTAATCTTTTCAAAAGATCCAATTATGATGAACCAATTGCTAGTGAATTGAGTTCACTAGATTATCTTTATGAAGTTTTGCTTGAGATTATGAATCTGAAAATTGTCATGAAGTGTTGAACGAAGGAATTTATAAAGTGATTCATGATAGCTCCTTGAATGAAAAGCATGATTGCAATGATGTTACTATAAATTCTATTAATGTAAATGTGCTAATACTATGCAAAACCCCAATATTGGGTGAAAGAACATGCGGTGCCCCCATGTTTGGTTTTGGTAATTGAAGACAATCTCTATGGACTAATGGTTGCCTTGAGTTATATTTGAAGGTTTTGTCCATAGGCTTTTCTTGGAGTACATGTGTTGGTTTCAAGGAGAGTTTGTATAACGCCCACGATGCGGCTGTATCTCCCACGTGTCGAAGCACGACAGAGGCATAACCGCATTGTAAGCAATGTTGCAAGTGGGGTAATCTTCACACAACCCATGTACGGAATAAGAAAGAGGTCCAGAGTTGGCTTACAATCGCCACTTCAGACAATACATAAATAAAGCATTACATCATACAGATACAATCAAGGTCCGACTACAGAACCAAAATAAAAGAAGACTACCCCTAATGCTACAGATCCCCGATCGTCCCAACTGGGCTCCACTACTGATCAACTGAAACGAAACAGCACGATGAACAAGATCTTCATCGAGCTCCTCCTTGAGCTCGGTTGCGTTACCTACACGGTATCATCGGCACATGCAAGCTGGTTTTGGAAGTAATCTGTGAGTCACGGGGACTCAACAATCTCGCACCCTCGCGATCAAGACTATTTAAGCTTATGGGTAGGTAAAAGGTATGTGAGGTGGAGCTGCAGCAAGCACTAGCATATATGGTGGCTAACTTACGCAAATGAGAGCGAGAAGAGAAGCAAAGCACGGTCGTGAACTAGAAGTGATCAAGAAGTGATCCTGAAACTACTTACATTCAAACATAACACAATAACCGTGTTTACTTCCCAGACTTCGCCGGAAAGAGACCATCACGACTACACACGCGGTTGATGCATTTTAATTAAGTTAAGTTTCAAGTTTTCTACAACCGGACATTAACAAGTTCCCATCTGCCCATAACCGCGGGCACGGCTTTCGAAAGTTTCATAACCCTGCAGGGGTGTCCCAACTTAGCCCATCACAAGCTCTCACGGTCAATGAAGGATATTCCTTCGCCCAGGAAGACCCGATCAGGCTCGGAATCCCGGTTACAAGACATCTCGACAATGGTAAAACAAGTCCAGCAAGACCACCCGTTGTGCCGACAAATCCCGATAGGAGCTGCACATATCTCGTTCTCAGGGCACACTGGATAAGCAATCCGTACAACTAAAACCAATCCTCAAGTTTCCCTGAGGTGGCGCTGCAAGGGGCTCTAGTTTGGACCAACACTCAGAGGAGCACTGGCCTGGGGGGTTAAAATAAAGATGACCCTTGGGTTGGCCGACCCAAGGGAAAAAAGGCTAGGTGGCAAATGAAAAAACCAAGGTTGGGCCTTGCTGGAGGAGTTTTGTTCAAGGCGAACTGTCAAGGGGTTCTCATTATAACCCAACCGCGTAAGGAATGCAAAATCAAGGAACATAACACCGGTATGACAGAAACTAGGGCGGCAAGAGTGGAACAAAACACCAGGCATAAGGCTGAGCATTCCACCCTTTACCAAGTATATAGATGCATTAATATAAATAAGAGATATTGTGATATCCCAACAAAAATCCATGTTCCAACATGGAACAAACTCCAATCTTCACCTGCAACTAACAACGCTATAAGAGGGGCTGAGCAAAGCGGTAACATATCCAAACAATGGTTTGCTAGGACAAGGTGGGTTAGAGGCTTGACATGGCAATATGGGAGGCATGATAAAGCATGTGGTAGGTAGTGTAGCATAGGCATAGCAATAGAGCGAGCAACTAGCAAGCAAAGATAGAAGTGATTTCGAGGGTATGGTCATCTTGCCTGCAAAGTTCTCCGAGAAGACGAAAGCTTGATCCTCGTAAACATACTCAATTGGTACCTCAATCACGAACTCGTCTCCCGGCTCTACCCAAGCAATGACACAAGCAAAGGGAGACACAATCAACCACGGTGTAATGCACAAGCAACATGATGCAAAACATGGCATGATATGTGGGACGTGATATGCAATGCATATGCATGCTTCGGAAAGGAAAGATTGAACCTGACCTCAACTTGGAAAACCAAGAGTGCCACTGGAAATATGAGTTGATTTCGGTCGAAATCGATATAAAGATCACCAGAATCGGATGCACGGTTTGCAAATGACAAGCAAAACAAATATGGCACCGAACTGCGATTAACAGCATGAGGCCACCTAAATGCATCAAGAACAACAAGCTACTGCACTCTAACATAACAACAAAGCACATGGCAGGGATACACTCAGGAAACTTGACAAAAGATGAACACTGAGCTACGGCTAAATTCACCCAATAGCAGGTTCAAAAAAGCATGGCAAAAGTGCAAAAGATATCAGGTTCACAGACTTAGTGAAAATAACAACATGGCAGGATTTAACATCAGGAAGCAATGTTCAGAGCAAGATAAAAACATGCTACAGGAACATATCATGGAAAAGCAAGGCATGGCATGAAGCTACTCAAAGAATACAACAAAAGTCCCTTACTGACCATAAGCCAAAAGGTATCAAAAAATACAATGGCAACCATGTGAACATATCAACTTTCGTTAACAGATTCAGACTTAGCAGAAAAACTGGAACATGGCAAAAACAGAATTACGTAGGCATGTTTACGAGCTCGATGCACTCACCACAAGGCATTGCATGACAAACTAAGCATACACCCAGCAAGTAGGCATGATAAATAAGCTAAACATGGCAAGAACAACCTCATAGCATGCATGGATCAACTACAACAACCTTGGCAAAATTTCTTAACATGTAAACAATCTGCCAGGAACATTTTATAGCAAAAGTAGAGCAAGATTGAGTCATGCTAGGGTACTCCATAATCGCAAACAAAGACATGGATGGATAGAACACAACAATATCTCAAAATCATCCTTACTGAACATGCTCAAAAGAGGCATCGATCACTCTGTAGCAACAATAATACATGGCATAAAAATAACATCAGGGAAAATGACTTAGAAGAATTCTAAGTCCCTGAAATCAGCAACATTACGAGAGCTACTTTGCATGCTTGTGCTAATTACCATAAACATCAAAAAAATACATGGCATACACCCCTGTAAAGATGGCATGGCATACTACAAAACACATGTAGAGCCCATACTCATAGGAGGCACACATTAATCATGGCAAAAATGACAAATGTCCAATTACTGATAAGAGACAGACACTAACATTACATAGCACTCTTGCAATAGCATTTAGGGCATCAAGATGATCTCGAATGAACATGGTGCAATGGAATGAAATGTAGTGCTCGTCGAGGCAAACAATTTAATATACTACACGCCCAAAACTGAGCCATGGATGCAAAGTTATGATGCGATAAATAGGGCTAGAAAAATATGCAGATCTGGGGACATAGAGAAAATATACCATCGCGAAAAAGTCAACCCGGGACGGGATTGTGCGGGACGGAGGAATCCGGGGACGCGGGACACCGTTTGGAATGGGGGACGGGTGGATCTCATCCACCCCGACCCGATCCGGCGAGGAGGCGGCGCCGGCGAGCTTGGATGCCGGTGACGGAGGAGATCCGGTGGCGGGCTCGTGCCGCGGCGGCGAGGCGAAGGAGCGGGCGAGGCGGAGCGTCTCGGCGGTGGAGCAAGGTGCACGGTGGTGGAGGAGCAGTGGCGGCGAGGCGCGAAGGCGGCGCGGTGAGCAAGGCGGCGGGGCGCGGTGGCCGGCGGCGGCGCACGCGGCATTTCCAGCGAGAGGCGCGACGCGGGGAAGGGCGCTCAGGCGGCGGCGGTTCGGGCCCGGGCGGGCCGGATCTGGGCGCCGCGGGCCGCGGGAAGAGAGAGGGCCGGCGGGGTGAGGTGGCAGCGCGTGAGTGGAGGGGAGCGGCGGCGGGGTGACGTGGCGTGACAGGGTTGGTCGGAGTGACGTGTCCGGCGGACATGTACGGCGCGGTTGGACATGTCCGGCGGCGCGAGGAGGAAGACGCTAGGGTTTGACCGCAAAATTTCGGGGAGAGCCACATATTTATAGGTAGAGGGGGTTAGGAGAGTCCAAATGAGGTGCGGTTTTCGGCCACGCGATCGTGATCGAACGACCGAGATGACAGAGGGGGTTTAGGTGAGTTTTGGGCCACTTTGGAGAGGTGTTGGGCTGCAACACACACGAGGCCTTTATGGTTTCTTGGTTAACCGTTGGAGTATCAAACGAACTCCAAATGGTACGAAACTTGGCAGGCGGTCTACCGGTAGTAAACCAAGGCCGCTTGGCAAGTCTCGGTCCAATCCAAGAACGTTTAACACCCTCACACGAAAATGGGACACCGGATGACATAGGAGCGCCGGATTGCAAAACGGACAACGGGGAAAATGCTCGGATGCATGAGACGAACATGTATGCAAATGAAATGCTCATGATGACATGATATGAAATGCATGACACGCAAGCAAATCACAAGGCAACAATAGCGAATAACTGGAAGACACCTGGCACATCGGTCTCGGGGCGTTACAGTTTGTGTCGACCAAGGTTTTATTCAAGGAATTACCTAAAGATTGGTCATGTGAGAGTTGAGCCTATTGCAAGCATGTCTTGAAGAAGAAGATTGTGTGATCATTCATGCTTACCTTCAAGGCATCATCCAAATGAAGAGAGTTGGAAAGGTTAAAGGTTGATCAAGACTAAGTCAAGAGTGAATCAAGTTGATCAAATAACAAAGCATAGAAGATGTACCGAGAGGGATCAAGTGATCCCATGATATGGTAAGCATTGACCATTACGCTTTGTGTACTAACCCATAGTCTTCATGAGAGTTCTTTGTGGGGTTAGGTTGCGGTGTGCACGTTCAAGTGATGCATCATGAAGAGATCAAGTGCTTGAATATTGTCGTCCATTGTGGTGACAATGGACTAGTGAAGATGTGCCGAAAAGTGGCTCACCCATAATTGAGTATGGGGGAGCAATCTACTAGTCTTCACCGAGCCAACGCAATCAAGAAAGGTGGTCCTACTTGAGGAAGTCAAGATCATATACATCTAGCTGAAGTCGACTTTGTGCAAGGCAAAGGTTTGGCCTTGATAGGTTCTCTATTCTACCGGTCTCATGGTGGTAGTTTGGAGACCGGGTCATAGGACCGTTTGCTGTACTATTAAGGGGGGCTCTCAAGTGAGTAGCTTGATCGTATCATTCATAGAGAGCTCAAATCATTGCATGCTTGCATCATCTTTCTTGGATCTTGTTTGGTTCTATTTGTGAGTCTTAGATCTTATGGTCATCTTGATGAGAAGCTTGAGTTCATCAAAAACGGAGTTCGCATGCATCTTCTATGATGTTTTCGGTGTTGGAGGTTTTACCGGTCTTATCCGAGGAAGGGTTCTCACCATTTTATTATGGTCCTTTTCTCATTTGCTTCTTATTGATATTTCTATCAATATTGTGTTATCCCATGTCGTTAGCTTTCCAACAAACTTGGTTTCGTTGAATTCGGAGTCCGTTTGCAGAAGTTGTGGCTGTTTTGGTAAAGGCTGCAGCGGTACTACCGCGGCTAGAAGGGATGTAACTTTTTACTACCGCTCCAGAGCGGTACTACCGCGGCTCCTAAGTGGTAGTACCGCTCCGGACCAAAATCTCGTGTTTTGCTCAGCGGAAGTAGGCACGAAAGTATTTTTTTGTACCGCTCGCAAGCAGTAGTACCGCTACCATTTGCGGTAGTACCGCTATCCCTAGTAGTAGTACCGTAAGGTCGAGCGGTAGTACCGCTCCGGCGGTTCTACTGGCCTTTTTCCTCCTCGCTGTTGTTTTTCAAAGGGGTACTACCGCCCTAGTGGTAGTACCGCTCCTTGGAGCGGTAGTACTGCTCTATGCGGGCTGTGAGCATAACGGTTGGATTATTCCCCACCTATAAAAGGTGGTCTTCTTCCCCAATGAACATTATCTCTTTAGTTCGGGTTCTTCCCCCATTGTTAACCTTCTTCGAGCTTGCTAACCCTCAATCCCTCCAATGATTCTTGCCACTTCTTGAGGGAAAAGAGAGAGGAGATCTAGATCCATGTTTCCACCAATCACTTTCTCCTCTATGTGAGGGGAACCCCTTGGATCTAGATCTTGGAGTTCTTCGTGTTCTCTTCTTCGTTCTTCCTCTCATTTTCCTCCCTAGCATTTGTTGCTTCGGTGGGATTTGGGAGAGAAGGACTTGTGCACTCCGTGTGCCCTTGTCATTGCATTTGGTGCATCGATTTGAGTTCTCCATGGTGATACGTGGAAGTTACAAGTTGAGAAGCTTATTACTCTTGGGTGCTTGGTACCCTTGAGCTTGTTCCTCTTGGGTGCTTGGGCGCCCTAGATGGTTGAGGTCACCTCGGAGCCATATTCCATTGTGGTGAAGTTTTGTGGTGTCGTTGGGGAGTTAACCCCGACCTTTGTGGTGTTCGGAGCTCAATCATTGTGGTGTAAAGCTCCAGGCAAGCGTTGGGGTCTCCAATTAGGTTGTGGATATCACCCCAAGCAATTTGACGGGTTCCGGTAACCGCCCCAAGGGTTGCCAAAGTGTACGGGTTCGGTAACCGCCCCCAAGGGTTGCCATTTGTACGGGTTCGGTGACCGCCCCCAAGGGTCCCTTAGTGGAATCACGGCATCTTGCATTGTGCGAGGGCATGAGGAGATTACGATGGCCCTAGTGGCTTCTTGGGGAGCATTGTGCCTCCACACCGCTCCAAACGGAGATTAGCATCCGCAAGGGTGTGAACTTCGGGATACATCGTCGTCTCCGCGCGCCTCGGTTATCTCTTACCCGAGCCCCTTTACTTATGCACTTTACTTTGTGATAGCCATATTGTTTCTTGTCATATATCTTGCTGTCACATAGTTGCTTATCTTGCTTAGCATAAGTTGTTGGTGCACATAGGTGAGCCTAGTTGTTTTAGGTTTTCTGCTTGACAAATTAACCGCTAGGTTTATTCCGCATTTGTGCAAGCCTAAACCGTAATTATTTTAAAACGCCTATTCACCCCCCCCCTTCTAGGCGACATCCATTATCTTTCAATTGGTATCAAAGCCTCGTCTCTCTTTATTAGGCTTTACCGCCTAGAGAGTAAAGATGTCGACTAGGGGATTAGGATTCTCTGACACTCTTAGTTTCAATGGCACAAATTTTGATGTTTGGGTAATTCGCATGCTTAATCTCTTTAGGGTCATGGACCCAAATTTAGAGCGAATTGTAGATATGGGGTTTTCTCCTCCGAAGGATCCCCAAAGATTGTCTTTAGAGGATGAGAAAAACTCTTATCTCAATGCTCAAGCTTCTAATGTGCTTTTCGATGCTTTGAGCAATGTAGTTATATTTCAACTCATGTCGTTCCGAGATTCTCATGAGTTGTGGACGAAGCTTCAAGATAAATATGGTCTGTCCAAGATTTGTGGGGATGATTGTTTCCCTCCACCTCCCGTCGTATAGTCTTCTCAACTTCTTCTACTTCACCTACATGTGGTTTGCCACAAGGTAATTATATGGTGAGTAGTGTTGGTCATTGCAATGATGATAGTATGCTTATTGTGGATGATCCTTCATCACTATCTTATTGCAATGCTCCTTCTTTGGGCTTTAACACTTCGAGCACTCCAAATGTTTCACATGCTTGTGTTGATAGGCCTTGCATATCATGTAGAAATTGCTTGACTAAATCTCATGATGATATGTTTACAATGTCTTGTTGCCATGATAAAAATGCATTTATTTCCTCGAATTGTTGTGCTAACAATGTAGAGGAAACCCAACACCCCATGGAACAAGATGTGGTCTTAAATGGTGCTTCAACGGATCCTACATCATCATCTATTGCGGTTTGCCTTGTGGCCAAGGCTTCTAAGGTATATCCTACCTTGAACCCCAATATGTCTCTTGATGATGATGTTGATGCTAATAATGATGAGGATAATGATGAAGAGAATGATAATGTTGCCTCCTTAAAAATTAAGGGGGAAATGATTTTTAAAGCTCTTCATAAGAATAAAATTGTTTGTTCCAACTTCATGGAAATCATGTCTATTGCTATTGAGGGCAAGAATTATATTAATGAGTTGGAATCTCGTCTTGAGGAGCATGAGGTCACCATTGATAAAATGGAAGGTCATGAGCGTGATTACGCTAATGAGATTGCGGACCTCTCTCAAGCTCTTGATCTTGAACAAACCACCAAGAAATCTCTTGAGGAGACTTTTGCTCTAGAATTATCTAGAGTGAAGGAATCTCATGATAGAGCTCTTGAGGTGGCCAATGTTTTTGAAACTAAAAATGTTAAGCTTCAAGTTGCTCATGCTAGACTCCTTGAGGATTTTCAGCACCTCGAAAATGGCTCAAGGGTCATCAAGGGTGAGCTCATCAAACTCACCGAGTCTCATGATCAACTTGAAGCTTCTTACTTAAAAGAGCTTGCCAAGTTGTCCTCTCCTATTGTTGTTAATGATGATGCTTGTGCTACTAACTATATTACTTGTGAAGCATCCATTTTGAAGGAGAACGTTGAGCTACGGGCTCAACTTGAGTTGCTATGTAGCAACTATGGGAAATTGGACGAAAGCCATAATGTGCTAAAGATAGCTCATGAGGCCATGATTGCTAAGGTAACATCTAGTGAGCCTCATGTGGATACTAGAACTACTTCTAGTCAAAATGCTATGTTGCCGTGTGCTAGTCCTTGTAATTCATCTACTCACAATGTTGGTAGATCTTGTGATGAATTGCTTTCCTTGCCTTGTTGCTCTAACGATGAAGCTTATACTTCCTCTAGTACTTGTGTTGAGACTAACCATGTAGAGGAAATCAAAGAGCTCAAGGCCCAAGTCACTTCTTTGAAGAAAGACTTGGAAAAGAGTCATGAAGGGAAATTCACACTCAACAATATCTTGAGTGTGCAAAAATCCCCCAATGACAAAGTTGGACTTGGATTCAACTCCAATAAGAAGAAGAAGTCCAAGAGCAATAAGAAGAAGGGCCAAAAACAAGTCAAGAATTCGGCCAAGATCATTTTCTTCAAGTGCAAAATTGAAGGGCATCATGTTAAATCTTGCCCTTTGAAGAAGAAGGCCATTAGTGACAAGCAACAAGGGAAGTAGCCACAAGTTCACTCTCATTCTCAACCTCAAGTTGAAGAAAGGCCTCTTCCCAAGAAAACTCAAGCTAATGCTTCTCAAGTTGAGAAATCAAGTGACAAGAAAGTAAAGAGTAGATGTTGCTACCTATGTCATGAAAAAGGTCACGTCGCTTCTTCATGCACAAATGGTACCTTATCCAACCCTATTATAATTGATGATATCTATTCTCTTGGGAAGGATAAGGTTGGCAATGTGTTTGCCAGATTTGTTGGTGCTCAAAGTGGTATCAAGAAAAGAACCATTTGGGTAGCCAAGCCTATTGTGACTAACCTCTTAGGACCCAACTTGGTTGGGGACCAACTAGCTCATACTTGATCAATAGGTGTTCTTGGAGGTCATTGGAGACTTGGCTACATTATGAAGAATTAAGGGGACTTCATCATTCTTATTGTCTCAAGCCAAGTCATTCGGATTGTCAAGTTTCTATCTTATATCCAATGTTCCTCCTTGCGGTAACTCATGCTTAAAGTGTCTACATTGATAGTTACTTGCCCCTTTGCATGGTT
This sequence comes from Triticum aestivum, assembly GCF_018294505.1. Classification (NCBI taxonomy): domain Eukaryota; kingdom Viridiplantae; phylum Streptophyta; class Magnoliopsida; order Poales; family Poaceae; genus Triticum; species Triticum aestivum. The sequence continues at coordinate 394,189,236 of NC_057809.1, forward strand.
GGTTTCGTTCCTTGCTTGTGTTTGTATATGTTGTGCTTCCAACTTGATTATCTTGAGCAATCAAGTATGTGTGTGTTGGTTTGCACATCATGTACGTGTGTGTCATGCGTTGAGCCTTTTTCATCTTATTTGTTTCTTAGTTGGCTCTTGTGAGAGATTAATGGAATATCCCATTATGGGGGAGTGATGTGCTTTGTGCACCTCACAATCCTATAAATGTATGTACATGAGTAACCATCTAGTATTGATATTTCAAGATTATCTAGTCGCTATGTGGTATGTCTTCTCATGAGAAATTCAAATTCTAAATAGTCCATTAATTATCTCTTGTTGGATCCTTTTATTTGCCTCTTGTTTATCCTTAATTGGTATCACATTATGGGGGAGTAATATGCTATGTGTATATTACTAGCCTAGAAAATGTGTACATTTGAGATATTGTCACCTAGAGTTGATATTGTAAATTATCTTGTTCCTGGGTGGCATATTAGCTCTACAAGTTGCAATTTGATTTTTGTTTGGTGTGAAGATGATGTCAGATATCCTTGCTATCTACCACCGGGAATTATTTCCATTTACTTCTTGTCTTTTGACAATTGGTACTCACTTGTGTGGTAGAATTTATTGATCATCTTTACATTGGCTTTTGCTTTTATTTGCCTTTTCTCTTGCCAAGGAATGTATCAACTCGCTTTGTCTTCCATACCACTTGTGGATCTTGTTTATTTCTTGATCTTGTCTAGTGTTTTCTAGATATAGTGAAAGTGGTGATCCCACCTTGTGCATTTTGTATTCAAATGCAAATTCTCTATAATGCACTAGTCTTGGGGGAGCTATCCTATTTTCTATAAAACACTCTTGCGATCCTTATCAAGTGTGTGTTGGTGGAAGGCAAGCCATTTTCATTTTGGTACTTTGTGCCATCATGAAACTTTGTATAGAGCTTGGTTTGTTTGGAACCATCCTCTCTTTTGGGGGGTTTGATATCTTTTTTAGTGGGTATCAATGGATATCTCATTCCTTGATGTATCTTTCAATTGATATCCTCCAAGTGATGATTTATTCATTTGGTATCTTTTCTTCTCTTGGTATTTCTTTGTCATTTGGTATCGGTTCTTGAAAGTCTTGAGCATGCATATTAACTTCGTGTAGTATCTTTGGCATGCTTTCTTTCTTTGACCCAATATATAGGGGAAACTCCACCAAGTCTCAAATTGGATGAGATGTGCATGAAATTCATTTTCGTATCTATATGCACATTTTTATGTGGAGTTTGTCGTATGTATTGTTGGTTCTCTAACTCTTTGGTCCCAATGAGTTTGGGTACCATTTTGTTTGTGTTGTTGTTCTAGGAACAATTGGAGATACATTGGATGCTCGGCTCACTCACAAGGAAGGTGTTGTCATCATGTGCTTATTGGAGTCGAGCTAGGATGATCAATGAACTACTATCTACCTTCAATTGGTATCTACTACATCCTTCCAATGTTAACTCGGTAACAAGTATCTTCATATTCTTCATGCACACATTTCTTGCATCAACCTTGTGTAGGTTGTATCATGGCATGTATTCATTCATTCTTGTGATACTTGTTCCCTTTCTCAAAGCATCCCAACAATGATCTCTTGTTGCTAGTTGTGATGTCTTTGATGGGTGTGTGGTAGGAATTCATTTATATACAATAAGACCATATCTAGCCATGTGCTATGCTTCCAAGCAAATATCTTATTGGTATATGTATGACCTCCCTTTGGATATCTTGTTCCTCGTGTTGTAACTATTTCGGGTGTACATCCTTCTTTGTAGATATATATCATCATGATTTCGTCTACCTAGAATCTTGTACACTTGAGAGAAGTTGCATATCTAGTTGATATCCTTTCTTTCATGTCCACCTTGTCTTTCATATGTTATTTCTTTGGTGGCTCAATGAAAGCTTTTGCCTTGAGTGCATGTCTTCTATCATTGCATCTTGATGCACTCTTGTGTGGTGAAGATTATTTTCCTCATGCTTATTTTTACGAGGCTTTTGCCATCTTAATTGGTATCACTCGTCTTGATGAGGCTTTCATCTTCTATCTTCACCACGGGTTGTCACAAGCATAGGTTCTTTATATGCTTATTAGTAAGCTTGTGAACCCATTTGCTAGTTGTGTGTGGGAATGATAGGTCGTGCACCGTGTGCCTCATTCTTTCAAGACTTTATTGATGCTTAATGCTCATCCGTACATTAGTCTTCTCAAGTGCATTGCCTTGACTCACTCACATCATTTTGGTTGAGCCCATTCTTAAGTTGCCTCTTTTACTTGTTGCTCAACCATGTGTTTGTTGCAAGTACTAGGCTTTGTTTCCTATGCTCACTTGCACTTGTTGTAAGTTTCTATTGATTTTGGGGGAGCTATGATCCTATTTTGTGCACTTTGTATCCAAATACAAAAATTCTTATGTGTGCACAAATCATGGGGAGCTTCTATAGTTTCCTTAGAACACTCCTCTGCTCATATCATAATATCCTTATTCATGTGGCTCGTAGGATCTTTGGTCTAGTTGGTTCAATTGATATCCTTTGATTGCTTGCTTCAATTGGTATCTTTTGATTGCTTGATTGCTTGTGTCTCTCTTTGTTATGTCCTTGTGGCATATCATTCTTTAGCAATCTTTGTGCCTCAATATAGTTTGTGTTCCTCCAAGTATTTACCTTTGGATATGTGTATGGCATTCCACTCTCTTGTTGAGAAATACACAATTTATGGAGGAACACAATTTATTGGCCTTCTAAGCTTTTCTCCCATTTTGGCAATCGATGCCAACGGGGGAGAAGTTTCAGAGTGTTTTGTGGAGAAGTCTTCAGAGTTTTCTCCTTGCTTTGGTTTTCTTCCTAAGCATTTGCATCTCATATGCATGCATTATTGGTTGTTGCATTGCAAGGTGATGCATAATTCCTTGTATAAACTCTCTTGAAAGTGATTGTCATCAATTACCAAAATGGGGGAGATTGAAAGAACATGCGGTGCCCCCATGTTTGGTTTTGGTAATTGATGACAATCTCTATGGACTAATGGTTGCCTTGAGTTATATTTGAAGGTTTTGTCCATAGGCTTTTCTTGGAGTACATGTGCTGGTTTCAAGGAGAGTTTGTGTCGACCAAGGTGCTATTCAAGGAAATACCTAAAGATTGGTCATGTGAGAGTTGAGCTTATTGCAAGCATGTCTTGAAGAAGAAGATTGTGTGATCATTCATGCTTACCTTCAAGGCATCATCCAAATGAAGAGAGTTGGAAAGGTTCAAGGTTGATCAATACTAAGTCAAGAGTGAATAAAGTTGATCAAATAACAAAGCATAGAAGATGTACCGAGAGGGATCAAATGATTCCATGGTATGGTAAGCATTGACCATTACGCTTTGTGTACTAACCCACAGTCTTCGTGAGAGTTCTTTATGGGGTTAGGTTGCGGTGTGCATGTTCAAGTGATGCATCACTAAGAGATCAAGTGCTTGAATATTGCCGTCCATTGTGGTGACAATGGACTTGTGAAGATGTGCCGAAAAGTGGCTCACCCATAATGGAGTATGGGGGAGCAATCTACTAGTCTTCACCGAGCCAACGCAATCAAGAAAGGTGGTCCTACTTGCGGAAGTCAAGATCATCTACATCTAGCTCAAGTGGACTTTGTGCAAGGCAAAGGTTTCCCCTTGATAGGTTCTCTATTCTACCGGTCTCATGGTGGTAGTTTGGAGACCGGGTTATAGGACCGTTTGCCGTACTATCAAGGGGGGGCTCTCAAGTGAGTAGCTTGATCGTATCGTTCGTAGAGAGCTCAAACCATTGCATGCTTGCATCATCTTTCTTGGTTCTTGTTTGGTTCTATTTGTGAGTCTTAGAGCTTATGGCAATCTTGATGACAATCTTGATTTCATCGAAAACGGAGTTCGCATGCATCTTCTATGATGTTTTCGGTGTTGGAGGTTTTACCGGTCTTATCCTAGGAAGGGTTCTCACCATTTTATTATGGTCCTTTTCTCATTTGCTTCTTATTGATATTTCTATCAAGATTATGTTAGCCCATGTTGTTAGCTTTCCAACAAACTTGGTTTCGTTGAATTCAGAGTCCGTTTGCAGAAGTTGTGGCTGTTTTGGTAAAGGTTGCAGCGGTACTACCGTGGCTAGAGCAGATGTAATTTTTTACTACCGCTCCAGAGCGATACTACCGTGGCTCCTGAGCGGTAGTACCGCTCCCGAGCTGTACTACCGCAGGTCCTGAGCGGTAGTACCGCTCCGGACCAAAATCTCGTGTTTTGCTCAGTGGAAGTAGGCGCGGAAGTATTTTGTTTGTACCGCTCGCAAGCAGTAGTACCGCTACCATTTGCGGTAGTACCATGAGGTCAAGCGGTAGTACCGCTCCGGAGGTTCTACTGGCCTTTTTCCTCCTCGCTGTTGTTTTTCAAAGGGGTACTACCGCCCTAGCGGTAGTACCGCTCCTTGGAGTGGTACCGCCTTGCGGGTTGTGAGCATAACGGTTGGATTCTTCCCCACCTATAAAAGGGGTCTTCTTCCCCAATGAACCTTATCTCTTTAGCTCGTGTTCTTCCCCCATTGTTGACCTTCTTCGATCTTGCTAACTCTCAATCCCTCCAATGATTCTTGCTAGTTCTTGAGGGAAAAGAGAGAGGAGATCTAGATCCACGTTTCCACCAATCACTTTCTCCTCTATGTGAGGGGAACCCCTTGGATCTAGATCTTGGAGTTCTTCATGTTCTCTTCTTCATTTTTCCTCTCATTTCCCCCCCCCCTTTGTTGCTTCGGTGGGATTTGGGAGAGAAGGACTTGGGCACTTCGTGTGCCCTTGCCCGTGCATTTGGTGCATCGGTTTGAGTTCTCCACGGTGATACATGGAAGTTACAAGTTGAGAAGCTTATTACTCTTGGGTTCTTGGTACCCTTGAGCTTGTTCCTCTTGGATGCTTGGGCGCCCTAGACGGTTGAGGTCACCTCGGAGCCATATTCCATTGTGGTAAAGTTTCATGGTGTCGTTGGGGAGTTAACCCCAACCTTTGTGGTGTTCGGAGCTCAATCATTGTGGTGTAAAGCTCCGGGCAAGCATCGGGGTCTCCAATTAGGTTGTGGATATCACCCCGAGCAATTTTACGGGTTCTGGTGACCGCCCCCAAGGGTTGCCAAAGTGTACGGGTTCGGTAACCGCCCCCAAGGGTTGCCATTTGTATGGGTTCGGTGACCGCCCTCAAGGGTCCCTTAGTGGAATCACGGCATCTTGCATTGTGCGAGGGCGTGAGGAGATTACGGTGGCCCTAGTGGCTTCTAGGGGAGCATTGTGCCTCCACACCGCTCCAAACAGAGATTAGCATCCACAAGGGTGTGAACTTCGGGATACATCGTCGTCTCCGCGTGCCTCGGTTATCTCTTACCCGAGCCCCTTTACTTATGCACTTTACTTTGTGATAGCCATATTGTTTCTTGTCATATATCTTGCTATCACATAGTTTCTTATCTTGCTTAGCATAAGTTGTTGGTGCACATAGGCGAGCCTAGTTGTTTTAGGTTTTGTGATTGATAAATTAACCGCTAGGTTTATTCTGCATTTGTTCAAGCCTAACCCGTAATTATTTTAAAACGCCTATTCACCCCCCCCCCTGTCTAGGCGACATCCATGATCTTTCATTGGGGATGCTAATTTTGATATGTCCACTACTTGTCGCAATGATCATGATTGGGGTGATTCTTTTTATGATCTTGAAAATTTATTTAAGCCTCATGATGAATATGTTTGCGATAATATTGAAAGTGGGTTTGGAAGAGTGTCAACTCTAGGTAAAAATGATCCCACTACTTTGGATCATGATCAATCTTATGAAAATTATGATGTGGGCTTGGAAAGGTCATGACTTTATTTGATGATCACACTATTTTTGAAGAGTGTCAACTTTGCATGCATGTGGATCATGTAGAGAAAATTTTATATGATAGCTATATTGTTGAATTTGAATATGATACCACATGTAATTATTATGAGAGAGGAAAATATGGTTGTAGAAATTTTCCATGTTACTAAATTACCTCTCCTCATGTTGAGATTGCTATTGTTTCTTTCTTCTTCCTTGCATATGCTAGATCTTGCTTGTCTTGATAATTTGTTCTCCTATAAAATGCCTATGCATAAGAAGTATGTTAGACTTAAATGTGTTTTTCACATGCTTTCTGATGCTCTCTTCATGTTTCAATTACTATCTTCCATGTGATCATCATTGAATCTTATGCCTAGCTAGGGGTATAAAACGATAGCGCTTGTTGGGAGGCAACCCAATGAATAAAATTTATGTTTGTCTTTTTCTTTATGTTCTTGAGTGTTTCCAAACTTATGCTACCGTTATGATTGTGTTTTTTGTGTTTTAATTAGTGTTTGTGCCAAGTAAAGCCTTTGGGATCATGTTGGGTAATAGTTGATTTGATGTTGGTGAAAAACAGAAACTTTTGCGCCCAGAAAAATAATTCTCGTTTTTAACAGAAGCGCGATAAAATACTGATTTTTTGCAAAAGATTAATATAAAAATTGGTCATGTTGTCGTAATATTTCAAATTTTTGGAGTTACAAAAGTATTCGAAATCTCCAGATTTCTACAGACTGTTCTGTTTTTGACAGATTCTGTTTTTTTGTGTTGTGTACTTGTTTTGATGATTCTATGGTTTTCTTTGAAGAGTTTTTGCTATAGAAAAGTTGGAATATAGTAGATATAATGCAAAAATAAAATAGGAATGGGTTTACAACAGTACTTATAGTAGTGATTTGCTTTCTTATACTAACGGATCTCATGAAGGTTTTGTTAAGTTTTGTGTGATTGAAGTTTTCAAGTTTTGGATGACTTCATGATGGATGAAGGAATAAGGATTATCAAAAGGCCAATCTTGGGGATGCCCGAGGCACCCCAAGATAATATTCAATAACTATCAAGCAACTAAGCTTGGGGATGCCCCGAGTGGCATTCCCTCTTTCTTCTAACAACCATTGGTATTTTACTTGAAACTATATTTTTATTCGTCACATGTTATGAGTTTTTCTTGGAGCGTCTTGTATGATATGAGTATTTTCTTGTTTTTCTTTGTGTTCTTAGTCATGAATCCTAGCTGGACACACCTATTTGAGAGAGCCAAAATTATGCCATGACTTGTTAGAATTGTTCTCTATGCTCCACTTAAATCTTTTTGAGCTATGTAATTGCTCTAGTGCTTCACTTATATCTTTCCGAGCATGGTGTGCTTTAGTATTTTTGAAGAAATGCTCCCATACTTCACTTAGATTTATTTGAGAGATAGTAATTTTTTTTAATAAATTCTCTCTTGCTTCACTTAAATTATTTTGAGAGAAGAAAAATTTGATGCTCATGTTCTTCACTTAGATTTGTTTAAGCTATCAAAAGCAACATATAAAACTAGTCCCAAAGTGATATATATCCAAGGAGGATATAATAAGAACTTGCATTAGGATCATTGGACAAAATAAACTTGATTCCTTGTAATAGTTTTGAGATATGTTGATATAATATGTGAGTCATGTTGATGAGTAATTATGCTTTAGTAAGAATATTGGTGTTAAGGTTTGTGATTCCCTATGCAAGCACGAAAGTCAATAATTATGCAATGAAATTACATCCTACTTGTGGTGCATTATTTGGTGCTAGTTATGCTTGCTTATGAGATTTTTTTGATTCTTGGCTGGTCTCTTCTCAATCTTTTGTTAGCCTCCATTTTGCACTAAGTATGATCACTACTTGTGCATCCAAAATCCTTTAAACTAGTTTTGCCACATGAGTCCACTATACCTACCTATATGTGGTATTCTTTTGCCGTTATAAGCAAATTTGTATGTGCCATCTCTAATTTTCAAAATAAACTTCTCTTTTGTGTGCTCGTACCGCTCATGAAACAGTAGGGGTGGCTGATATATTTCCATGCTAGATGTGTTATTCTCAAGATGAGTGTTTATTCACTTGTCATTGCACAAGAGCACGGCAAAGGTATTAGGGATTCCTAGTCCCGAAATGAAAAATGAATTTACTTTATGTTGTCAAATAATAAATTACTTGGAAAGTGTTGGTATGGGAGGCACCCGTGGATATGGTTAGCCATGGAAAGTGAAAGTATGGTGGAAAAAGGAATAAACTTTATTTTCTGTTTGCGAACTTCCTATGCTATATCTAGCATGGAAAGTATTGGGAACTACTCGATCATTTTCATTGATAGGAAAAGCATGCCTCCCAAAATGTTTTATCTCGATCTTTTTTGGTTTGAGCTCTGGCACCTCTACAAATCCCTACTTCCCTCCGTGAAGGGCCTTTCTATATATTTACTTTATGCAATTTTTATTTTTTACTTGAGTCTCCATCTTCTCTTATAAAGCACCAACTAAGGGTCACTATGATCGTACTTGAGCATTGGGTGTAGCTAATATGCGAGTGTGCTTCATGAATGGGTCAATGATTGAGCATAATGGGCTAGGGATAACTTGCTTTAGCGTTGATATTTTGAAAGACATGGTTACTTGTTGATATTCTTGAGTATTAAAGTTCTCATGTCAAAACTAGACTATTGCTTTGAATCATATAACAGTCCCAATGTACATGCTATAAAAGAAAGAATATGTGATGAACATGTTAGGCAGCATTCCACATCAAAAATTCTGTTTTTATCATTTACCTACTCGAGGACGAGCAGGAATTAAGCTTGGGGATGCTGATACGTCTCCAACGTATCTATAATTTTTTATTGTTCCATGATGTTATATTATCATTCTTCGATGTCTACAATCATTTTATATCATTTTTTGGTACTAACCTATTGACATAGTGCCAAGTGCCAGTTGTTGTCTTTTGCTTGTTTTTTACATCGCAGAAAATCAATACCAAACGGAGTCCAAATGCAGCGAAACTTTTTGTGTATTTTTTATGGACTAGAAGACACCCAATGGGCGGGAGAAGCACCTGGGGGGTGCCCCGAGGGGGGCACAACCCACCAAGGTGCACCTAGGCCCCCAGGCGCGCACAGGTGGGTTGTGTCCACCTTGGTGGCCTCCTGCACCACCTCTTTGCTCAATAAATACCCCAATATTCTAGAAACCCCAGGGAGTCGACGAAAATCAATTCTAGCCGCCGCAAGTTCCTGAAACCACAGATCCAATCTAGACACCATCACAGAGGGGTTCATCATCCTGATTGGCGCCTCCCCGATAATGCGTGAGTAGTCTTTTCTAGACCTTCGGGTCTATAGTTAGTAGCTAGGTGGCTTCCTCTCTCTCTTTTGATTCTCAATACAATGGTCTCTTGGAGATCCATATGATGTAACTCTCTTTGCAGTGTGTTTGTTGGGATCCGATGAACTTTGAGTTTATGATCAGATCTATGCTTTTATCCATGAAAGTTATTTGAGTCTTCTTTGATCTCTTATATGCATGATTGCTTATAGCCTCATATTTCTTCTCTGATATTTGGGTTTTGTTTGGCCAACTTGATATATTTATCTTGCAATGGGAAGAGGTGCTTTGTGATGGGTTCGATCTTATGGTGCTTGATCCCATTGAGAGAAGGGGAACCGACACGTATGTATCGTTGCTATTAAGGATAACATGGGGTATATTTCTACATAAATAGATCTTGGCTACATCATGTCATCGTTCTTATTGCATTACTCCATTTCTCCATGAACTTAATACACTAGATGCATGCTGGATAGCAGTCGATGTGTGGAGTAATAATAGTAGATGTAGGCAGGAGTCGGTCTACTAATCTTGGACGTGATGCCTATATAATGGTCATTGCCTAGATATCGTCATGATTATTTGAAGTTCTATCAATTTCTCAATAGTAATTTGTTTACCCACCATTTGCTATTTTCTCGAGAGAAGCCACTAGTGAAACCTACGGCCCTCAGTCTCTTCTTTATTATATTTGCCTCCACGGCCTATTTTTATTTGCTTTTATTTTCAGATCTATTAATCCAAAAACCCAAAAATACCTTGCTGCAATTTTTATTTATTTATTTTATCTCGCATTCCCGCGAGATCCATTTATCTAATCTACTACAATTTTACCTATCTTTTTACCCGTGAGGGATTGACAACCCCTCTCTTACGTCGGCTTGCAAGTATTTGTTATTTGTGTGTAGGAGATGTTTACGTGATGTTGTGTGGTTCTCCTACTGGTTCGATAACCTTGATCTCATCACCGAGGGAAATACCTACCGTTGTTGTGCTGCATCATCCCTTCCTCTTTGGGGAAATACCGACATGGTTCAAGAAACGTCAGTATTCAATCCGATAAAATGAAATCTCAAAGGGAAAACTCAATTCACAACAAGATAGAGAGGGAGAAACACCATATGATCCAACTATATTAACAAAGTCCACGATACGTCAAGATCGTGACATCTCAAGAACACGAGATAGAGAGAGTGAGATTAAACACATAGCTAGTTGTACAAACCCTTAGCCCCGAGGGTGGACTACTCCCTCATCATGGTGGCTACCGGGATGATGAAGATGGCCAACGGTGATGATTTCCCCCTCCGGCAGGGTGCCGGAATGGGGTCTAGATTGGTTTCTCATGGCTACATAGGCTTGTGGCGGCGGAACGTCTGATCTAGGGTTACCCCGATGGTTTTTGGAATATTTGGGAATTTATAGGGCGAAGAGGCGGTGAAGGAGGCCATCAAGGTGGGCACAACCCACCAGGGCGCGCCTGGGTTCCGCGCATGCCCAGGTGGGTTGTTCCCCCCTCGGGGAACCCCTCTGGTACTTCCTTGGCCCATTGGTGGTCTTCTGGGCCCAAAAAATCTCCAAGAAGTTTCACTTCGTTTGGACTCCGTTTGGTATTGATTTTCTATGATGTAAAAAACAAGCAAAAACAGCAACTGACACTAGGCATTATGTCAATACTTTAGTACCAAAAAATGATATAAAGTTGCTATAAAATGATTGTAAAACATCTAAGAATGATAATATAGCAGCATGAATACTTCATAAATTATAGATACGTTGGAGACGTATCAGCATCCCCAAGCTTAATTCCTACTCGTCCTCGAGTAGGTAAATGATAAAAGAAATAATTTATGAAGTGTGAATGCTAGGAAAGTGCATAAGTTTGATCAATGATAATTTCAATCACTTTTCCTAACATCATAACAGCAATTCTTTCTCATAAAACTAATCATGGTAAAGTGGCAACCAATTCACATGTTAAGGTTTAAACAATGAATTCTCTTGAAAGTCAACAACCTATATTCTTAGTCACCAAACAATTGCGATTCAACTTATTCAACAGAGTCTAAGTAAGAGCTCCACATACTCAATCAACATATAGTCTTCCATGATTGCTACTACTCAAAGCATATTCTTAAAACAAATGACATCCATCGAACATAAAGAAAGATAGGGGCTTAATGTTTCGCCTCCCAACTCATTTATCATAGAGATAATTGCCAACAATAATAAATCATGATCAAATATATTTGATTGTCATATGTGCCTAGATCTTTCCCCGCCACATAATGCTTGCCAACTAGAGAATAATTGAGGTTGAAATGAGAATTCATACTATTGACTCTTGGCATAAAGTAAATACTGAAAAGTAAAAGATAGGCCCTTTGCAGAGGGAAGCAGAGGTTGCCATGTGCTTTTTATTTGGATGCCCAAGCTCTCAATGCAAAGGAACATCACGTTATATTGCCCCTTATGATAGCAACCTTTATTATGCACTCTATCGCTTTTATTACTTTGCCATCACAAGTTCGTACAATGCTTAATTTTCCCTTACAGTAAAAGATCAAACATATTTAGGAGCATTTTTATTGCTTTATGCACCGATGACAACTTAGTTGACGGATCTTATTCAATCCATAGGTATGTATGGTGGACACTCATGGCAAGAAACTGGGTTTAAGGGTTTTCGGATGCATAAGTAGTATCTCTACTTAGTACGATTTTTTGGCTAGCAAAAGATCCTAGGAAAACACCACATGTTGGAGGATCTATGACAATATAACTTCTACGCAAATATACCCAAACTTAACTCATTACGTCGTCTTCCTTGTCCAACTTCAACTAATTTGCTCAAGTTTGAAAATAATTAATGGGTATTCACAATCATACAAGATGTCCAAGATAATCTATTTGCATGTGAAAGTTCTCTTCCTTATACTAATCATTCATGAATTGCTTGTGTGGCCAATATTGTGATTGTCAAGCTTCAAAAGATTTCACTTTCTGAACCCAATGTGAAGCTACCACTAAGCATGATATGAACATATAGTTTCAACTTCATGATATTCAATTCATTAAACAATTTACTCATAGGATATAAGTGAAGCACAAGAGTAAATGACAAGCTACTCCAAAGAGATATAAGTGAAGATCAAGCGAGTAGTTAAGTAAATGGGTAGCTAATTGAGGACTCTCTCTTATTTAAAACTTTCAGATCAAAGTATTTTATTTAAACAGCAAGAAAAACAAAATAAAATGATGTTCCAACAATAGCACACATCATGTGAAGAAGCAAAAACTTAGGATCAACCGATACTAACCGATAATTGTTGATGAAGAAAGGTGGAATGCCTACTGGGGCATCCCCAAGGTTAGATGCTTGAGACTTATTGAAATATTATCTTGGGATGCATTGGGCATCCCCAAGCTTGAGATTTTGTTTCTCCTTAATTCCTTTTATATCATGGTTTCCCTAAATCTTAAAATTTCATCCACACAAAACTCAACAAGAACTCGTGAGATAAGTTAGTATAAATCAATGCAAAACCCTATCATTCTCTACTGTAGAAAATCACTAAAATTATTATTTAACATTGCATACTAAATTCATCTACATATTTAATAGTCCTATTCTAAAATAGAATCATTAAACAAGAAAACATATGCAAACAATGCAACCATAACAGCAATCTGCCAAAACAGTACAGTCGATAAAGAATGCAAGAACATTCATACTTATATAACTCCAAAAATTCTGAAAATTACCACACTGTATAAAATTTATCATAGCTTATTATGCAAAAAGTTTCAACATTTTATCACGTTCTGACTTTTCCAGAGAATTTTTGCAACAGCAGTGAACTTTTTATTTTGAAACAGCAACATGTATACTTGCAAAAATAAGCATGGTAAAGGCTATCCTTGACATTTTTGTTGAAAAGAAAGATACAAAATATTATTCTAAATAACAGAAATCAAATCAAAAAAAAGAAAATTATGCTCCAACTAAAACACATATCACGTGACAAATAAAAATATAGCTCCAAGTGAGGTTACCGATATTGTTGAAGACGAAAGAGGGAATGCTTTCCGGGGCATCCCCAAGCTTAGTTGCTTAGATGTTCCTTGAATATTACCTTGGGGTGCCTTGGGCATCCCCAAGATTAGGGTCTTGTCACTCCTTATTCTCCTCATATCGACATCTCACCCAAAACTTGAAAACTTCAATCACACAAAACTTAACAGAACTTCGTGAGATAGGTTAGTATGTTAAAGAGCAAACTATTTCACTTTGGTACTGTCAAAGAAAAGATTCATAATTGTTTCCACACAATGCCTACTGTAGCATATCATTTCCACAATTTATATTGAGCAATATAAGCCATAGAAACTAGGAACCAAGCAAACTATGCATTGAAAACAGAATCTGTCAAAAACAAAACAGTCTGTAATGATCTAAACAACAACCATACTTCTGCTACTCAAAAAATTCTGCAAAATTAGGAAAGCCTGGGAAATTTGTATATCAATCTTTTGCAAGAAGAATCAGGATTTTATTATGCTTCTGTAAGAAATGAAAATTATTTTACTGGGCGTAAAATTTTCTGTTTTCAGCAAGATCAAATCAACTATCACCATAGACCATCCCAAAGGTCTTACTTGGCACTTTATTAAAAAAAAGCTATAAAACATGATTAATACAGTAACCTAATCATACAAACACAAAAACAGTAGGTAAAAGTGTTGTGAAGTTTCCCAACAAGCGCTTTTCTTTAATGTCTTTTAGCTAGGCACGATGATTTCAAAGGTGCTCACATAAAAGTAAAGAATGAAACATAATGGGAGAATCATGAATCACAAGTTCCTCTCTCATAAAATTTTCAGTAGCATCATGAATGAATTTAACAATATAGCTATAACATAAAGCATTCTTTTAATGATCCACAAGCATAGAAATTTTGTTACTCTCCACATATGCAAATTTATTCTCATGAATAGTAGTTGGAGCAAACTCAACAAAATAGCTATCATTTGATTGGAAATTAAAATCATGATGACAAGTTTCATGGTTATCATTATTCAATATAGCATACATGTCGTCACCAAATCATCATAGATAGCAACTTTGTGATCATAATCAATTGAAACCTCTTCCAAAATAGTGGATTCATCATTAAATAAAGTCATGACCTCTCCAAATCCACTTTCATCAATATAATCATCATAAATAGGAGGCATGCAATCATTATAACAAATTTGCACATCAAATCTTGGGGGACTAAAAGTATCATCTTCACCAAACATAGCTTCCCAAGCTTATGGTTTTGCATATCCTTAGCATCATGAATATTCAAAGAATTCATACTAACAACATTGCAATCATGCTCATCATTTATACCAAACATTCTATTGAATTCTTCTTCTATCAATTGAGCACAATTTTCCTTTCCATAATTTTCATGAAATACATTATAAAGATGAATAATATGATGCAACCTTAATTCCATTTTTTGTAGTTTTCTTTTATAAACCAAACTAGTGATAAAACAAGAAATTAAAAGATTCAATTACAAGATCTAAAGATATACCTTCAAGCACTCACCTCCCCGGCAATGGTGCCAGAAAAGAGCTTGATGTCTACTACGCAACTTGTTCTTGTAGCCTTGTGTTGGGCCTCCAAGCGCAGAATTTTGTAGGACAGTAGAAATTTTCTTTCAAGTGGATGACCTAAGGTTTATCAATCCGTGGGAGGAATAGGATGAAGATGCACTACAAGAGATTGGGCCTACTATCACGAGCTAAGAAATGTCATGAAACATTCATAAAAGTCACAAAATACCCATATGTGACATTATTTGGGCGTCACGAGCATCGTCACGGAATCCCCGTCACAGATTACTCCTAGTGACGGCGTACGCACAAAACATCACTCAACATGGGACCTTCAATGACATTCGACGTCACTGGATTTTCGATGGCCCAATACACATTGTATTTCTAAATGGGCCGAGCCTGATAATTTGGTGGATTTACATTTTATATCCATTTTCTAGGCTATGGACAATTTGCTGCCCAATATTGTTTGATTGGGAATTTGTTGGGCTATATCCATTTTCTGCCAATTATTTTTCTTTCTACTCATTCAATCCATCTTACTATTGTCCACACATAATATTTTTGCTTCATATGGCAGGCAATTAATGACAACTTGCCTATTTCACAACAGACATCACAATCATAGTTTTTTATTAAAAGAACATCACAATCATAGTTCACATGCTACATAAGCCGAAATAACACAAGTTACATAAACCTGATGAAACAAGTAGCAGTAATGGGCACTAAGGACTACATTAACAAATGAGTATTGTCTTGGCTTCCAAACATAATTGTATAGCTTTCATCTTCATCAAAGCAAGGAACACTTTTTGGTCATCTCTTCTCCTAATTTCTTGAAGGCAACTAAAGTTGTTGTAACCCTTCTTTGTCCATCATGACTTCTTCAAAGATGACTTGCATATCATCATGTCAAAATCTAGCATAGGATTAGAATTGACAACAAACTCGTAAACAGATCAAAAGAAGAGGGCATGCTGTGATTATAAGGCTAGTAGTGACTTGTTATATCGTGCATGTGCAGCTAATTGACTTATAACCACATTACAACTATCAGCACATATATTAAACCATGTAGATCCATTACTTGCGGGCAAGAGCAATTTTTGTTTATCTACAATGGGAAGACAGAGAGGGGAGGTGAGCAATCTCACTGGTACCTGTTAGCATCTAGAGAGAACGACATCTGTTTCAGATTATGCTCGAATCTGGCATGAGCGCCACTCCAGCTGCAAAACAATCACCGTTTGAGGGGTCTAATCACACAAGGAACAAACTCGTCACCTATGTAGCACTATGGCACACATGCCACAATGCAGAACCGTGTACGGTGTGGATTGTAACAATCTAATAATTTGGAACAACATGACTAAGGAGGAAGATGGAGTCGCAACTACCGTGCGTTGTTGCATCCGGATGGAGGGAGTGTTGCATTGTTCATCCTGCATAGAGAGGAATGATGTTAGATTGGGATCCTGTGAATTGCAGGCAAAGATGAACTAGAGGCGGCAGGAATAGGGCTTACCTGTAGAGACGGAAAAAACACGACGATAGCTGGATCATCGATGCCTCATAGTTCTCTGCTGCTACTCAGTGCAGGTGATAGCCATCATCATCCACCTCGCGACTGGCACCCGTACCACGAGTGAGATAGGGGAAAAGTGGATCTGGACTAGCGAGGAAGATGGTGTGGCGGTTTCGTTGTTCGTGACAGCCATATCCGTGTGGCGTCAGCTCCGAGTGCCATGACGATCTGGCCGGGCGGTGATGGCATCCGGGGTGGTCAGATCGGTTGTAATCTCGAAGGTGGATGAACACCCAGTCGTCGGCCTTCGCAACTTGCAGGAGGGGGTGAGTTTGAGAACGCTGGGGTGAAGGAGGAATTTGGTTTGTCGCTCGCAGCCGAGGTTGACGCCAGTGCCGAATGTAGATTTCAGCACGGTGGCAGTGGCGTCTAACCAAGATAGAGATTTGGTTTTGTACAAGGAAAATTGCCCGTGCGTTGCAACGGGAGACAACGAGTAAACAATGGGATACAAAGTCGGCTTCACAGTAGGGTTTAGTACTTCTATAGGGGGCCACCATCGAGGTGGGCCGTTGGTAAGTAGAAGCGACTTAACTTGGGCAAGCACAAATTGTAGTTGAGAAGGACGACCCGGTCCGGGGAATACCAATGGCACGGTTGCAAGCAGTGGCAATAGAGCTCTAAGCTAGTCATCAACCCAGGCAACAGCGTGCTAGAAATTTTCAAGACTTCTATTTTTGTACCGAGTGAATTTATATGTATCATAGTGAGGATTAATAAAGTTAATAGTATCTAACATTAAAAGGTGGTATCTTATTATTTTTGTATGTAAGCACTTCATCTACTGATCCCACCTAAACAAGAGAGTGACTCATCACCTCAGCTGCTGATCCCAGGGAAGCTTAATACATCGTCGAAAAGATACATTAGTACCTGACAAAGTGATGATCATCGTGATAATTGAAATGACAAACATACTGCTTCTCATACAGGTTACTGATCTATTAAGATCGTCGTACAACAAAGAAAGAAAGGAAATTTGTGTACCAGATCATCTTGTGATGCAAAGAATATATCCTAGCACCTATTAGAGACACCAGCCTATCCATTTCCCAGTATCGCTACTTCGTTCGTTTCTATTCGATGCCGATATTCACAAAACAGTTTCTTCCTGTGGTTAAATGCTAAACAAAAAAATATCGTCCCATCTCATCAGTTGCAGCTTATTAACGACTCGTAGTATGAGAAACGAAATATCAAACTGAGCAGGAAAAGTGGTTAATATCGTTAGTGGAATAGAGGTAACTCTACCAGTCCCCAAAAGATCAAATGGGCATTTGTTTTTTTCTTTTGGAATCAATAGAAAAAATTATCACATGATATGTTAATCAAAGTGATATTATTTTGATGTCGACTGTTCAATCAAACATAAAAAAAGGAGTAGAGGAGAATTAGTTCTCACCGCTCCATCTCTATCTACAACTCTGAATTACTGTGGATAGTGAACAGTGTAATGAGACATGAACCGGTGCCCTAATTAGGTCTAGATTATTATAACATCACAAGGATACCATGGGTCAACCAAAAAGAACAGCCACATAACATGGACTAATGCTAATGCAAGCATGAGACATATGCACACGCAAGTTATCCAATATCATCTCGAGATGCAAGAATATATGATAACATCTGTCAGAGATACTTGCCTATCTTGAGATGCGATAGCATATGGTAACATCTGTTAGAGACACCTATCTATCCATTTTCCCAGAAACGCTACTTCGCTCGTTTTAATTCGATGCCGCTATTTACAAAGCAGTTCTTTGTATCGTTAAGTACTATACAAACAAGAAAATAGGTGCTTGTTCCATATCAGTTGCTGCTTATTAACAACTCCCTGTATGAGAAACAAAAATGTCAAACTGGGCAGGGAAGGTAGTTAATCCCATTAGTGACATATAGGTAATTACTCCAGGGTCTAGAAGCTCACATGCGGTTAGGTTTTCCTTTTGCGATAAATATAGAAAATATAACAGGATGCATTTGTGTACTGCTGAATGCCGAAGCTTAAGCATACGGTGCTTCCTTTTCCAAGCTAGTTGAAATCTACCAGATGCACTAAATTTTACCTTTATGCAGAAGCCAGAAAGATCACTGAAAGCAGAAAAATAGATTTAGTACATACTCATTTCATTTCTACTACATTTCTAGCAAGGCAAAAGAACAAATTTATGTGTTAAAGCAAAATTAGAACATGTTCCCAAGAGAAGGAATGAATCAGTGAGATCGAAGGTGCCACGAATATCAAAGCCTTAACAGCTCCTGTGAAGTTGTTCTCTACCATATGAAAGGGCAAGTATTATTAGGTTGCAGTCAATACCAGTTTGGTTGATACCATCCAATGCTTCATGATTTTGCGTATAGTTTTTCTTATAGAAATGCACAGAAGAGTCACTCTAAATAGAGGTGAACAATATTTATTTTCAAAGATCTTCATGGAAGTTCAAGCATCGCAGCAGTTAATGATTGAACAACTTCATGGCTTATTACAAGTCTAGGAAGATAACTTCATATGGCACAATATAGGTGAATAACTAAGCAAAATAAACAGGTATCTTGTATTTTGCTGCAAATGTTCAAGCATGTAAATCTGTAAATGGATAGGCATTGGAGTAGTATCCCGAAATAGAGTAAAAATAACTTCTTATTTACAATTCTAGGATTTGATACATCACCCCTGTGAAGAACAGACATCATCACTGTAACAAACAAACACAGCTGATCTTATCAAACAGCTTTTGGAAATGTACACCGATGTTTAAGAAAAGCGTAGTTAAACCTTCTAAACTAAAGATTGTGACTTTTTTCAATAAAGAAACAACAATCCCTCTATAAGTTGTCAGAACTCAGAACAATTGGACCAAGGAACTTCTAACAAATAACAAAACCATCTACAATAGCAATCACGACCTTCAATCCTAACTCTGCAATGTTGAGCAAGATTTTATCTATGCAGTTTGCACCTCATCCTATGCGTACAAAAGATCTCTCTTTATGTCACCAACTTTAATGTCTGCAGATCCAGCTGTTGACATTGCACTCCCCAGATGCTTCCGCAACTCTGCTCCACAAGGAGGAGACGGGGTGGAGGTGGGGAGCTGCTGCTTCTTCGATCCAGCGCTCCATGGGAGAGGACAAAGGAGGACGGGGCTCCGCCTGCCACGCCCATCCTCGCCTCCCTCTATATTCATAGGTGCTTGACCCCGCCGCCCTCTCCCTCCACGAGAACGCCGTGATCCGGGGCTTTGCAAGATAGCTTGTCAGCCAATATGGATGTACATTGACACGACAAAAAAACAGAAATTATGTTCATACCTTGTGAGTTATATATATTCTAAGTAGACTATAGATTACAAAGAATCGAAGCTTCTGTGCATACTCATTATTCAGTAAACTTGTCCTGTAACAGGTTAATATTGTGTCATTATAGAACTTGGTACAGTTTAGTAACAGAAATGATCAACCAGATGATCTGCAAGAGCAGACTACCTTATCAGATTTTAGTGCCTACATGACTCTCTTTCTTTGCAGCTGGTAACTTAATTATAACGGTAATGCAGCACACGAAATGAAACTCAATCAAGGTAATACATATGCTCCCCTCTGCGCCTTTAACTACTAGAACAAAAGAAGAAATAGTAGTTAGCTTGATGTAAAATCCTGACTAAAAAGAAGAAATAACAGTCAACTCAATGTAAAAAACAATTATGCTGCAGAAATACAAATAGAAGTTATGGAAGGCTAACCAGTTATTCCTTCCCACTAAGAAAATCTGTAGCACTATCAACCATAAGCATTGCATTATTACATACAGCTAAACTTAACAACAGAAAGATCTATGCTTTTAGTTTTACTTGATTTTTGTTAGCAAGTAAAACTGTTGGAAGTGTAGCCGTACCATGCCAGCTCTACATGGACCAAATAAACCACAGTAAGCTGATGTTAGCTATCATTGGGCCTGTTTGGGACAACTCCGCTTCATCAAAATCAGTTTCACTCCACCAAATCCACTATGGAGCAGTTTCATACATAAGTTGTAGCACTACCAAACAGAATATTTGGTTTCCGTCTAACTCCAACTTCAAGAATGGGAAATCTGGTGGAAAGGATCTATTTGATTGGATGAGGGAGGAGAAACGAAGGGGTATCCACTTACTGGTGGCAGTGGTGGGTAATTGTCCCCCAACTCCAGCTTCTAGAGTTTTTTGGAGCACCCCCTAAAGAGCTTCGTAGAAAACTAAGAGTTGTACCTCAGATTCTAGTTTTTTTGAGGAATGGCATATCGTGGAGCTACTCCGTTTGGCTTGCGTTTTCTGGAGTAGAGCTAAATTTTAAGGAGCAGAGTAGTCCCAAACAGGCTCATTATAAACATATCCATGGGTGTACATATATTCAAAAATTCAGATAACAAATAGTTGTATCATATCAGTGTTTCCCTACAAAAAAGAAACCGTATCATTGAACATATTGGATCCGATCTTCACCAAGTGGTAGCTCAGACTGCCTTGTACAAAGTTTGCAACCAGTAATCGGAAGTCCTATACAAGTAAAATGTACAAGAAATTGCATACCAGCACCCGAGTCCAGTAGCATTGGACTCTGCCTTGTATGCTGAGCTTATTGTTTGCAAGTGACTGAAAGTATTACCATCACCATTGGAGTGTATCCAGATTCAGGCATGTGTATCTATTACACCTCAAATATAAAATTAGCTTCCATGCAAAAGAAAAACTTAGCTTAAACAAATTGTACTCTAAAATACCTAGTATTGTACTATTTTGAAGATCTCTGGAGCAGGTTTTTCATTCCTTGGTCGTGTGTCTAAGTGTACAAATTAATTAGGTCATACCACTCAATTATAATCAAACAAATTAGTGTAATCTATGGGGTGGGAGTGAAGTACCACTCACCGAAGCATAGGAACAGCTTGGGTAATGACGTCATTGACAAGTACAAATCACAATGTCAAAGCACATCTGGGATCGCCGCATCTGCCTGCTCACTATTTGAAGTGTGCTCTTCGCTGCAGCATACAGTGGTCACCAGGACGCGGAGGGCTATCTCCCCTATCTATATATTGTACATTCAGATACCAAAATCCTTGAATGGCATAGACATGACCTCCAAGAGAATCATTGAAAAAGTCTTACTATCCTCCTTATTTCTGCATGTATGCCAACACAAACATGAACACCACGTCCAGTGATCCCTCCATCAGCTCAAAAGGCCATTCCCTGTTTATGACCTCTATTGGAAGCCCGCCTCAGTCCGTCGATGCATCGGCTGAGACTGAGCTGCTCGTCAGTGCTTGCTAAAGGCGGCTCCATCTTTTTGGTGAATAGAAATCTCAGATGTCAATGGGTGCATGGTAGCAGATGTGCCAGAGAGAGGGCTGCTTCAGGGCAATCTTATTGGGTGTCAGCAGTCAACTGCAACCTTAAGAAATAACATCTATTATAGAGCAATTAACAAAATGAACCAGCTATCTTAACTGACGCCGAACCCTGTCGTTGCTTGTCGATGCCTCAAACACCTGCAACATGTAGCAGAAAAATCAGAGAAGGAAGGGCAGCAGCAGCTCCTCCGATGCAAGCGTTGGCTGCCATCATGGGACGGTAGGGTGGGATGCAACAGAGCACAGATCAATTAACACATAAATTGTACCAAACAATTGAGCTCAAATAGTAGTAAGTTGATGAGCAGGGGAGGCACATGGACCTCAAACAATGCCCATTTTTTGTTCATATTTCAGTAGCAGCTCCCTAAATTCCAGATTGAACAATTCAACTAATAACTGCAGTTCAGTCAGACATCAATTCAACTAACAAATTCATGGTTAACCTTGCTGTTCAATTCAAGGAACAATCAACACATATCAACAAAATTGACCTCAAACAGTAGCCAATTGAGCCCAAACAGTGGTAAATCTAATCAAGAGCAATGCCTCAATGTCCACGAACAAGAGCAGAGAGAGGAGGGAGCGAACTCACCTGAAGACCAGAAGGATGAAGCTCCATGGGTGGTGCTTCCCGAGCTGCAGAAAGGCAAGGTCGACCCCTCCTTCCTCAAGCATCCAATCCACTTCCCCGCCGCTCGTCGCGCCCTCTCCTTCTCCCTGCCACTCCTCCTTCTTTCTATCTCTCCCCTCACCACTGTCTCTCTCACTGGTGCAGCGCCACCGTATCCAGTCTCCGCCGGAGCTCGTCATCTCGCTCGGAACCGGCGAGGAACGCCGCCGCCATGAACTTCGAGTTGAAGCCCCGCCGTTGGTGTTGGAAACGAATATTTTGGCAATGCAACTCGATGTATTGATCGGTGCATAGCGTACGTATATATGGAGTACAAGGTGGGCCACAACCTCAACTATACAATGACTAAAAGGTGGGCCGGACTATACAATATACATGCACAAATCATATATTCAACACCCCCCGTGGTCGAAGCGTCGCCGGAGACGCAAAGACTGGACCTGAACTCCTCGAAAACAGAAGTAGGTAGTCCTTTTGTCATAACATCGGCAAACTGTTGCGCCGTCGGGACGTGGAGGACCCAGATGCGCCCAAGGGCCACCCGCTCACGAACAAAGTGTATGTCGAGCTCAATGTGCTTCGTTAGTCGATGATGGACCGGGTTGGCGGAGAGGTACACGGTGGAGACGTTGTCGCAGTAGACGAGTGTGGCCTTGTGAACATCACAAAGCAACTCCTGGAGCAGCTGATGAAGTCAAGAGCATTCGGGAACGGCGTTAGCCACTGCCCGATACTCTGCCTCGGCACTCGAGCGAGAGACTGTGGGCTGTCGCTTGGAAGACCAAGAGATCAGAGACGGCCCAAGGTAGACACAGTACCCCGAAGTGGAGCGTCGTGTGTCTGGGCAGCCAGCCCAGTCCGCATCAGAATAGGTGACGAGGTCGGTAGAGGCGGAGGCCGTTAGTGTAAGTCCCATGGACGTAGTGCCGCGTATGTAACGGAGGATACGCTTCACCAAGGTCCAGTGAGAGTCACGCAGAGCATGCATGTGAAGATAGACCTGCTGAACGACATACTGCAAGTCGGGGCGCGTTAGAGTGAGGTACTGCAAGGCACCCACAATGGAGCGATAGAATGCTGCGTCGGATGCGGGAGAGCCCTCCAGAGATGAAACCTTGGCCTTGGTGTCAACAGGCGTGGGAGCAGGCTTGCAGTTAAGCATGCCGGCATGATCGAGAAGCTCATGGGCGTAACGCTGTTGGTGCAGGAAGAATCCATCTGGCCGTCGAACTACCTCAATGCCGAGGAAGTAGTGGAGGGGCCCCAAGTCCTTCAGGGCAAACTCATCGCGAAGACGAGCAGTAAGCCGCTGGAGAAGCACGATAGTGGATGCCATCAGGATGATGTCGTCGACGTAGAGCAACAAGTAGGCCGTGTCAACCCCGTGATGGTACAGGAAGAGGGACGCGTCGGAGCGGGTTGATGTAAATCCGAGCGTCTGCAGGAAGGCAGCGATGCGCTGGTACCAGGCCCGAGGCGCCTGCTTCAACCCGTAAAGAGAACGGGAGAGCAAGCACACATGGTACGGATGTGTGGCGTCGACGAAGCCGGTGGGCTGCTCACAGAACACCTGCTCGGCGAGGTGGCCGTGCAAGAAGGCGTTGGAGACGTCCAACTGATGCACAGGCCAAGCTCGGGAGACGGCCAGCTGAAGCACGGTGCGGATCGTTCCCGGTTTAACAACCGGAGCAAAAGTGTCGGTGAAGTCCACGTCCGCACGTTGCCGAAAGCCTCGAACCACCCAGCGAGCTTTGTAGCGCTCGAGAGTCCCATCGGGACGAGTCTTATGCCGAAAGACCCACTTGCCCGTGATGATGTTGGCACGAGGTGGCTGAGGGACAAGCTGCCTGGTGCGGTTCCGTTGGAGCGCATCGAACTCTTCCTGCATCGCAGCGAGCCAATGAGGGTCCCGAAGGGCGGCTCGAGCTGACGATGGGAGAGGGGACAGCTCGGAGACGGAAGCGGCGAGAAGATACTCATCGCTAGTGTACCGCGTACTCGGGCGGAAGGTACCGGCCCGAGAGCGAGTCATCAGGCGGGGCAGCGAGTCCAGGGCGATGGGCGAAGACAAAGAAGAGCCCGCCGCCACTGATGCCGCGGGTGAGGCCGTGGGTGAGGCCGCCGCGGGCGAGGCCGCATGCGAGGGCGCGGGGGGCGCCGAGGAGGCCCACGCCGATGGTGGCGGAGGGGGCGTCGCAGGCGCTGGGAGGGGTGCAGCCCCTAAGGAAACCGGCCGGGGAGGAACTTGACCCGGGGCATGGGGGCACCCTCAAAGCCAGGAGGCGGCCCGAGAGAAGCGCTCGAGAGGCCGTCACCAGGAGCGGGCAAGGCCGCAACATCCGAAGGTACCTACTAAAACGGAAAAACCATCTCATCAAAGTAAACATGTCGGGAAGTGATGACCCGATGTGAGATAGGATCATAGCAGCGGTAGCCTTTGGTGTTGGGGGGATAGCCAAGAAAAATACAGGCCACGGACCGTGGTGCGAGCTTATGAGGAGTAGTGGAAGCGATGCTAGGGTAGCACAAGCAACCGAAAATGCGAAGCTCGGTGTAGGAAGGTGGTGTGCCGAACAAAAGATGATGAGGAGCAAAATTCCCGCGAGTGCGACAGGGACGGATGTTGAGGAGTAGTGATGCGGTGGCGAGCGCGTCAGGCCAAAAACGTGGTGGCACGTTGGCGTGAAAGAGGAGGGTGCGAACGCAGTCATTAAGAGTGCGAAGCACGCGCTCAGTGCGGCCATTTTGTTGCGAAGTGTACGGGCAAGTGAGACAAAAAATCGTGCCGTGTGTGGCGAAGAAGGTTGCAGATTGCAAGATTATCGAACTCCTTCCCGTTATCTGTTTGCAATGCATGAATGGGGCGACCAAACTGCGTGGAGACATAGGAGTAGAATGCGGTGAGAGTGGCAACAGAATCCGACTTTCGCCGTAACGGGAAGGTCCACACATTGTGCGAAAAATCATCAAGAATAACTAGATAATAGAGATAGCCCGTGTTACTTGCAATAGGAGAGGTCCAAACATCACTATGAATTAACTCAAATGGGTATGAAGCAACATGCGAGGAAGTGCTAAAGGGTAAACGAGTATGTTTGCCGAGACGACAAGCATGACAAGTGTGATCGTCGATCTTATTACACGTGAATGAAAAACTGCGAAGAATATGACGAAGGGTGGCAGTGTTGGGATGACCAAGACGAGCATGCCAAAGGTCCACTCCAGCGGAAAGCGCCATGGGTGCAGCGACGGAGGATGTGGATGAGTGGACCGGGTAGAGATCGTCGGGGCTGTCACATCGGTGGAGCACCATCCGGGTACGGGCATCCTTAACAGAAAAGCCAAACATGTCAAATTCAACGGTGACAGGATTTTCACGTGTAAGAAAACGAACAGAAACAAGATTTTTAATGATGTCAGGTGAAACGAGTACGTTAGAAAGATGTAATGGAATGGAGTTAGAAGGAAAAGCAGCATGGCCGGCATGAGTGATGGGCACGGAGGAACCATCGCCCACGGTAATGCGAGCAGCAGTGTGAACAAGGTGAGCGGTAAGAAGGTTACAGGGGTTGGCGGCCATGTGAGCCGTGGCTCCGGTGTCCATGTACCAGTCACCACCGCCAGTGTACTGCTGTGGCGTGGGGGCGGTGTAGAGGGCCGCTAGCAGCGCGGGTCCCATGGCGCCGGCGGAAGGGCCGGGGCCGACGGCAGGGGCTGTGGCGGCGGCGCCACGAACCCACCGGCCGGAGGCCGCCCATAGGCCGCCGAGGGGCCGTAGAGCGGCGCCGGCGGATACGCCTGAGGGGCCGGGCGGGCGCCAAAAACATCGGGGATGGGGGCGCGCGGTATGTGCATGGAGTATGCGTGAACAACCCCCGTCGAGGGGTTCTGGCCGGCCTGCGAGGGCGCCGGCGGGAGCGGGTGCTGTGGCTGGCGCGGCGCCCCGCCATGGGTAGCTAGCGGCTGCTGCTGCTGCTTGCGGCCACCTCGGCGGCGACGCCCGCCCCGGCGCTGCTGCTGCTCGGCGGGGGGCGGCGGAGGGGCCTGCGGCAGCGCTGGATATGGGAACCCGGGCGGCGGCTGCGCGTGGAGGGGCCCCTGGGCGGGCCGCGACGGGGGAGCCGGAGCGGTGGGCGGCGCACCGCCGCAGGTTCCGGTGGTGAGAGCCGTATGGGTGGCCCGGGTGCGCGACATCCACATCCTCCTCTCCTCCAGCTTCAGGTACGCGATGATCTTGGGGAAGGTCGGGTTGGTGATGAGAGGGATGTTGGAGGCGGCGTTCCCAAAGTCTTCGTTCAGGCCGGCGATGATAGTGCTAAGGAGGAGCTCGTTGGAGACCTTCTCGCCGAGGTCACGGAGCTCGTCGACAAGCTTCTTGAGGCGCATGCAATAATCATCAACCGACGAGTCAAGCTGCTGGCACCCAAAAAACTCGCCGTGCAAAAAAACCTTGCGTTGGAGCGCATTGTCGGTGAAGAGGCCGTTGAGCTTAGTCCAAACGACGTGAGCGTCATCATCGGCGGAGACCACCGTGTGGAAGAGGTCCTTTGAGATGGTGGTGTAGAACCAACGGATAAGAGTGGCGTCGATGTACGTTCACACCTTATCGTCCTCCATGAAGCGGGAGTCCACGGAGGCATCGATGTGATCCCGGAGATTGTACTCACGAAACACAAGGGAGAAGTACGTCATCCAGGCATAGTAGGTGAAGGTGAGGTGATCGAGGATGACGGGAACCCGAGCGAGGATATTGAGATCATGGATGACGACGGGGTCGGGGCCGTCGAAGGGGTTGGTGCGGCGGCTGCGGGTGGTACCGGTGGAACCGGGGGAGGCCATGGCCGAGAGGGGAGGGCGGCGGCGCGTGGTGAAGCAGCGCGGCGAGAGGCATGGCGGCGCGGTGGGTGGCGACGCTGCGGGTTGTGGGCGGAAGCGTGAGGCGGCGGCGGCACACAAGGGGTGGCGGCACGGCGGCGAGGAGACGCGGCGGCGGCGGCACGAAGTGGCGGCGGCGGCGGGTGGCGGCATCGCGGCGGCGGCGGCGGCAGGAGTTAGGGTTAGGATCGTAGGTATGATATCATGTTGGAAACGAATATTTTGGCAATGCAACTCGATGTATTGATTGGTGCATAGCACACGTATATATGAAGTACAAGGTGGGCCATAACCTTAACTATACAATGACTAGGAGATGAGCCAGACTATACAATATAGATGCATAAGCCATATATTCAATAGTTGGACCTCCTCCCGCGCCTCCTAGATTGCATCGACGCCGTCCCTGGAACATGATCCGTCCCCTTCCGCGCCTCCTCGATCGAATCTGGCCGGAGATAGCCGCCGCCGCGCCATGCGTCGTCTGCATCCTCGACCTCTAGCTCGCCTCGCTCCCTAGATAAGAGGATGGCGGTTTTTTTCTAAATAAAGGATTACGGGTTGAATATAAATAAATGCATGATCTTTTCTATAAAAACGAATCGTTTTCTCAGGTATCCACTAAAATAGGGACTGCGGGTTGATTTCTCAGAAATGTATGGACTTTTTTGCAAAACTGCCAACGGCGTACGACCAAAAGCAATACGTGATTTATTATTAGAGAAAGATATATCCTAAACAGAAGTGGGATCGTGGGATGATTTTTTTTTGAGAAATAATGGGAGGAGATATCTGTGCTAGGAGAACGTGTCATTGATATTGCACGCCGTGCCTCTCTTTTCTTGAAATTTGTTCTCCTGTCACGATGCTTTTTCTAGATTGCATAAAATAAATCCTATTTTTTGTGGGCAAAAAACTGAATCCTTTGTTCGGTCAATTAGTCTCTCACCAAAAATAACTTCTATTTTTCAATTATATTCTATAGTTTATATGTGGAACATCTTGTCTGATGGTTACTTGGTGCGCACTAGGTTTAGAGGACTTGTGCGCACACGAGCCACATGTCGCCATTTCTAGTACTGCATCTCTTCATAATCCAAAAGAGGTAACGCATCCCTTAGTTCTTTCCAGAGCAAGTCACGCGGGTCCCGGATGGAAATAACTAGAAATAACTAGACCAGTCTTTTTGATAAAGAATAACTAAACTGTTGCTATAGGCGTTTAGGCGTATAGTCGCACGAACATTAATACATACAGAGTATTTATTTTGTGGGGGCCTAAAACATATATTTTCGCACAACGTTAATTTGTAGTCCCATTGTAAACTCCCTTGGTGGAGACCATGGTCGTCGTGGGGTCAAACTTCGGGCGCCATATTTTTTCCATCAACTCTTCTATGTCCTTTTTATTTTTATTTTTTATATAGAACGAAACCTCAACTCACAAGCGCCCGATTCAGAGTGGTTGGGTAAAAAAACATATTTTTTAGATAGAACGAAATCTATTTATATTAGCTAAGAACAAAATAAGTTTTTCCCATTTTCCACCCAATCCCTATTTTAATTTTTTTAGATTGAACAAAACAACATCAGCTCATGATCATCAGGTTGAACATTTTTGCCCAGCAACCATCTATTTATATTAGATAGAACGCAACTTAAAAAAGATATAGCAAAATAAGTTTTTACCTAGCCACTATACCTATTTATATTAGACAGAACAAAATAATTACATCGCTCAACTTCATGTAAATAAATTATGCCAGGCCCCACTACCAACACTGGTGTCTGGATCCTGCCACTCAATAAACCATGAAGTAGCTATGGGGGGTCCCACTACTCGACATTACATGACAAAAAATCATCATCACACATTCGTAATACTCGGTGACTCTAGTAGGTTGGCCATGGAAATTACCAAAGCGTCATACAAATTGGCAGCCAGGTGCGCTCTATGGCCGAGGCGATTTAGTGATGTCTATCATCACCGATTTGTGGTAATCAGTGATGCTACGTGCGAGAATGTCACATATTAGTTATATTCGTGATGTTGCCCACCAACGTCACGCGGATTTTCGTCACAGTATCTAAAATTTGTTGTAGTGATGGTCTCTCTCAAACAAACCTGCAACCAAATAATAAAAAGTTTCTTGTGTCCCCCAACACACCAAATACAATGGTAATTCGTATAGGTGCACTAGTTCGACGAAGAGATGGTGATACAAGTGTAGTAATGATAGTATATATTGATTTTTGTAATAGGAACAATAAAAATAACAAGGTAGCAATTGGTAAAACGGAGCACAAACGGTATTGCAATGCTTGAAAATAAGACCTAGGGTCCGTACTTTCGCTAGTGCAATCTCTAAACAATGCTAATCTAATTGAATCATATAACCACCCATCAAAGTGCGATAAAGAATCACTCCAAAGTTACTATCTAGCGGAGAACATAAGAAGAATTGTTTGTAGCTATTCTTTCCGGTCGATCTATCCAAGAGTTCGTACTAAAATAACACCAAGTTATTCTTTTCAATCGATCTATCAACAGTTTGTACTAAAATAACACTAAGTTATTCTTTCCGATCGATCTATCAATAGTTTATACTAAAATAACACTAAGTTATTCTTTCCGACTAATCTATCAAGAGTTCATACTAAAATAACACCAAAGCAAATTCAAATTCATAATACTCAATCCAACACAAAGAACCTCAAAGACTGCCCCAAGATTTCCACTAGAGAAACAAAGACGAGAACGTGCATCAACTCATATGCATAGATTACCGCAATGTCACCTCGGAATCTGCGAATTGAGTGCCTAAACACATATCAAGTGAATTAATATAATATCCCATTGTCACCACGGGTATTCATATGCAAGACATACATCAAGTGCTCTCAAATCTATGAAAGTATTCAATACGATAAAACGAAAACTCAAAGGGAAAACTCAATTCACAACAAGATAGAGAGGGAGAAACACCATATGATCTAACTATATTAACAAAGCCCGCAATACATCAAGATCGTGACATCTCAAGAACACGAGAGAGAGAGAGATTAAACACATAGCTACTGGTACAAACCCTTAGCCCCAAGGGTGGACTACTCCCTCCTCATCATGATGGCCGTCGGGATGATGAAGATGGCCACGGGTGATGATTTCCCCCTCCAGCAGCGTGCCGGAACGGGGTCTAGATTGGTTTCTCATGGCTACAGAGGCTTGCGGTGGCGGAACTTCTGATCTAGGGATAACCGGATGGTTTTTGGAATATTTGGGAATTTATAGGCCGAAGAGGCGGTGCGGGAGGCCACCGAGGTGGACACAACCCACTAGGGTGCGACTGGGCCCCCAGGCGCGCCCAGGCGGGTTGTGCCCCCCCCCCTAGGGGCACCCCTCTGGTACTTCGTTGGCCCATTGATGGTCTTCTGGTCCAAAAAAATCTCCAAAAAGTTTTGCTCCATTTGGACTCCGTTTGGTATTGATTTTCTATGATGTAAAAAACAAGCAAAAAACAACAACTGGCAATGGGAATTATGTCAATAGGTTAATCCCAAAAATGATATAAAGTTGCTATAAAATGATTGTAAAATATCTAAGAATGATAATATAGTAGCATGAATACTTCATAAATTATAGATACGTTGGGGACGTATCACTTTCACACTTTGTTAGCACCCTTAGGATCGAAAAAATCTTCAGGTTGCATCATACACAACACTTCCTTAAGAAATCCATTAAGGGATGCAGTTTTGACGTTCATTTGCCAAATTTCATAATCACAAAATGTGGCAAGTGCTAACGTGATTCGGACAGACTTAAGTATTGCTACGGGTGAGAAAGTCTCAGCGTAGTCAACCCCTTGAACTTGTTGAAAACCTTTCGCGACAAGTCGAGCTTTGTAGACAGTGATATTACCATCAGTGTCCATATTCCTCTTGAAGATCCATTTATTTTCAATGGCCTGCCGATCATCGGGCAAGTCCACACTTTGTTCTCATACATGGATCCTATCTCATATTTCATGGCCTCAAGCCATTTATCAGAATATGGGCTCATCATAGCTTCTTCATAGTTCGTAAATTCACCGTGGTCTAATAACACGACTTCCAGGACAAGATTACCATACCACTCTTGTGCGGAACATGTTCTGGTCGACCAAGAAAGTTCAGTAGCAACTTGATCCGAAATTTCTTGATCATCATCATTAGCTTCCTCTCTAGTTGGTGTAGGCATCACGAAAACATTTTTCCCTGGTGTGCTACTTTCCAATTCGAGATAAGGTACAACTACCTCATCAAGTTCTAATTTCCTCCCACTCACTTCTCTCGAGAGAAACTCCTTCTATAGAAAGGACCCATTCTTGGCAAGAAAATCTTGCCTTCGGATCTGTGGTAGAAGGTATACCCAATGGTCTCTTAAGGGTATCCTATGAAGACGCACTTCTTCGCTTTGGGTTCGAGCTTATCAGGCTGAAGCTGTTTGACATGAGCATCGCATCCGCAAACTTTAAGAAACGATAGCTTAGGTTTCTTGCCAAACCATACTTCATACGGTGTTGTCTCAACAAATTTAGACGGTGCCCTATTTAACGTGAATGCAGTTGTCTCTAATGCATAACCCGAAAATGATAAAGGCAAATCGGTAAGATACATCATAGAACGCATCATATCTAATAAAGAACGGTTACGACATTCGGACACACCACTATGCTGTGGTGTTCCAGGTGGTGAGTTGTGAAACAATTCCACATTGTTTTAAATGAAGGCCAAACTCGTAACTCAAATATTCACCTCCATGATCAGATCATAGAAACTTTATTTTCTTGTTACGATGATTCTCCACTTCACTCTGAAATTCATTGAACTTCTCAAATGTTTTCAGATTTGTGTTTCATCAAGTAGATATACCTATATCTACTAAAATCATCTGTAAAGATTAGAAAATAACGATACCCACCGCGTGCCTCAACACTCATCGGACTGCATACATCGGTATCTATTATTTCCAATAAGTCATTAGCTCGCTCCATTGTTCCGGAGAATGGAGTTTTAGTCATCTTGCCCATGAGGCATGGTTCACAAGTATCAAATGATTCATAATCAAGTGATTCCAAAAGTCCATCCGCATGGAGTTTCTTCATGCGCTTTACACCAATATGACCTAAACAGCAGTGCCACAAGTATGTTGCACTATCATTATCAACTTTGCATCTTTTGTCATCAATATTATGAATATATGTATCACTACGATCGAAATTCAATAAACCATTCACAATGGTTGTATGACCATACAAGGTTTTATTCATGTAAACAGAACAACAATGATTCTCTAACTTAAATGAATAACGGTATTGCAATAAACATGATCTAATCTTGTTCTTGATCAACGCAAACACAAAATAACATTTATTCAGGCTCAACACTAATCCCGAAGGTAGAGGGAGTGTGTGATGGTGATCATTTCAATCTTGGAAAAACTTTCAACACACATCGTCACCTCGCCCTTAACTAGTCTTCGTTTATTTTGCAACTCCTGTTTTGAGTTACTAATCTTAGCAACTGAACTAGTATCAAATACCCAGGGGCTACTACGAGCACCATTAAGGTACACATCAATAACATGTATATCAAATATACCTTTGTTTACTTTGCCATCCTTCTTATCCGCCAAGTATTTGGGGTAGCTCCGCTTCTAGTGACCATTTCCTTTGCAGTAGAAGCAATCAGTTTCAGGCTTGGGTCCAGCTTTGGGCTTCTTCACGGGAGCGACAACTTTCTTGCCATTCTTCTTGAAGTTCCCTTTCTTTCCCTTGCCTTTTTTCTTGAAACTAGTGGTCTTCTTAACCATCAATACTTGATACTCCTTCTTGATTCCTACATCCGCCGATTTCAGCGTCGCGAAGAGCTTTGGGAATCGTTTCCGTCATCCCTTGCATATTTATAGTTCATCACGAAGCTCTAGTATCTTGGTGATAGTGACTGGAGAAAACTGTCAACCACTATCTTATTTGGAAGATTAACTCCCACTTGATTCCAGAGATTGTAGTACCCAGACATTCTAAGCACATGCTCACCGGCTGAGCTATTCTCCTCCATCTTGTAGGCAAAGTACTTGTCAGAGGTCTCATACCCTCAACACGGGCATGAGCCTGAAATACCAATTTCAGCTCTTGGAACATCTTATATGTTCCATGGCATTCAAAACATCTTTGGAGCCCGATTCTAAGTCGTAAAGCATGGCGCACTAAACTATCAAGTAGTCATTAGATCGAGCTTTCCAAACGTTCATAACGTCTGCATCAGCTCCTGCAGCAGGTCTATCACCTAGCGGTGCATTAAGGACATGATTCTTCTATGCAGCAATGAGGATAATCCGCAGATCACGGGCCCAGTGCGCATTATTGGTACCATCATCTTTCAACTTAGTTTTCTCTAGGAACGTATCAAAAAACGGGGAAGCTACATCGCAAGCTACTGAACTACAACATAATTTGCAAAGACATTTTGACTATTCAATTAATCAAATTACTAATGAACTCCCACTTAAATCAACATCCCTCAAGTTGTATAAGTGATACATGATCCAAATCAACTAACCCATGTTCGATCATCACGTGAGATGGGGTAGTCATCAATGGTGAACATCTCTATGTTGATCATATCTACTATATGACTCACGTTCGAACTTTCGGTCTCCAGTGTTCCGAGACCATGTCTATACATGCTAGGCTCGTCAAGTTTAACCCAAGTATTCCACGTGTGTAAATCTGGCTTACAACCGTTGTATGTGAATGTAGAGTCTATCACAACCGATCATCACGAGGTGCTTCAAACTTTAGCAACGGTGCATACTCGGGGAGAACACTTTTATCTTGAAATTCAGTGAAGGGATCATCTTATAATGCTACCGCCATTCTAAGAAAAATAAGATGCATGAAAGATAAACATCACATACAATCAAAATATGTGACATGATATGGCCATCGTCATCTTATGCTTTTGATCTCCATCTCCAAAGCATCGTCATGATCTCCATCGTCACCGGCTCGACACCTTGATCTCCATTGTTGCGTCGGGGTCATATCGCCAACTATTGCTTCTACAACTATTGCTAATGCATAGCGATAAAGTAAAGCAATTACATGGCGCTTGCATTTCATACAATGAAGAGACAACCCTAAGACTCCTGCCAGTTGTCGATATTACAAAACATGATCATCTCATACATCAACATATACCACACATGTCTTGACCATATCACATCACAACATGCCCTGCAAAAACAAGTTAGACATCCTCTACTTTGTTGTTGCAAGTTTTACGTGGCTGCTACGGGCTTCTACCAAGAACCATTCTTAACTATGCAAAAAGCACAACGGTGATTCATCAAGTTTGCTGTTTTAACCTTCTTCGAGGACCGGCCGTAGTCGAATTTGATTCAACTAAACTAGGAGAAACAGACACCCGCCAGCCACCTTTATGCAAAACTAGTTCGGTGGAACCGGTCTCATGTGCGTGGACATGTAAGGTTGGTCTGGGCCACTTCATCCCACAACACCGTCGAATCAAAATAAGACATTGGTGTAAGCATTATGACTATCACCACCCACAACTCTTTGTGTTCTACTCGTGCATATCATCTACGCATAGACCAGGCTCAGATGCCACTGTTGGGAAACGTTGCATGGAAAACAAAAAAAATTATACGCACACGCAACATCTATCCATGGATATGCATAGTAAAGAAAGGGGAGAGTGTGTCTACGTACCCTCGTAGACCGTTAAGCGGAAGCATTTATCATGCGGTTGATGTAGTCGTACTCTTCGCGATCCGATCACGATCCAACCGATCTAGTGCCGAACAGACGAAACCTTCAAGTTTAGCACACATGCGGGCCAATGACGTCTCCTCCTTCTTGATTCATCAAGCGGGAGAGGAGAAGTATATGGGGTCACAACAAACACGACGGCGTGGTGGTGATGGTGGTAGAGTACCGACAGTGCTTCAGTAAGCGTCGCCGGGACGAGGCGGTGGAACTACGGAGTAACGGGAGATAGAGGGGTGCCAAGGGCTTGGTGTATCCTTTTGGGGTGCCCCTCCCCTCTATATATAGGTGGAGGGGCATGGGAAACCTCCCCTCCAAGACCTAGGGCACATCTAAGGGGGAGAGGACTTGGACTCCAAGTCCAATCCTATTCCTACTAGGACTCCTTCCTTTTTTGCCTTCCCTAGCCACATGGTCTTTTGTGGACTTGGTGCGCCAAGACCAATAAGGCCAGGGAACCTCCCCGCATCCCACGCTAGCCCTTGGGTCGTGGTGGACCCACTTGTGGACTTTCGGACCCCTCCAGAATCCTCTAGAACCTTTTGGAAGCTTCCCGGTACAATACCGAAAAACTGCACCTTTTTCTGGAACCCAAAATATGACTTCCCATATATAAATCTTTACCTCTCGACCATTCTGAGACTCCTCGTGATGTCCGAGATCTCATCCGGGACTCCGAACAACATTTGGTTACCACTCATCAAATATCCCAATACTACTCTAGCATCAACGAATGTTAAGCGTGCGACCCTACAGGTTCGGGAATTATGTAGTCATGACCGAGACACCTTTCTGGTCAATAACCAATAGTGGGACCTGGATGCTCATATTGATTCCTACATATTCCACGAATATCTTTGATTGGTTGAACCTTTATGACATCATATGTAATTACCTTTGTCTGTCGGTATGTTACTTGCCCGAGATTCGATCGTTGGTATCTCTATACCTAGTTCAATCTTGTTACCGGCAAGTCTCTTTACTCGTTCCGTAATACATCATCTTTCAACTAACTCCTTAGTCACTTTGCTTGCAAGCTTCTTGTGATGCGTATTACTGAGAGGGCCCAGATATACCTCTCCGCTACACGGAGTGACAAATCCCAATCTCGATTCAAGCTAGCTCAACAGACACATTCAGAGATACCTGTAGAGCATCTTTATGATCACCCAGTTACGTTGTGACTTTGATAGCACACAAGGCATTCCTCTAGTATCCGGGATTTGCATGATCTCATGGTCAAAGGAACATGTATTTGACATTAAGAAAGCAGTAGCAATAAACTGAACGATCATATGCTAAGCTAACAGATGGGTGTTCTCCATCGCATCGTTATCCTAATGATGTGACCCCGTTATCAAATGACAATTCATGTCTATGGTTAGAAAACTTTAACCATCTTTTGATCAGTGAGCTAGTCTAGTAGAGGCTCACCAGGGACACGGTATTTGTTTATGTATCCACACATGTATTTAAGTTTCGGTCAATACAATTCTAGCATGATTAAGGAAATATAATAATAACCATTTTAGTATTGCCTCTAGGGCATTTTTCCATCTAGAATGTGGGAGGTGCATTTGTAAGGCCGAAGGGCATGACCAAGTATTCAATATGCCCTAGGAATGTGGTGAATACCGTTTTGGGGATGTCCTCCTTTTTCATCCTGATTTGATAGTACCTTGATCTGAGGTCTATCTTTGTAAAATACCTGGCCCCATGGAGTTCATCGAGTATCCTGATTTGGTATGGTAAATTTGTTTTTAACGGTTTGGTCACTAAGTTTCCTGAAATCTGTGCACAATCTCCATGTGCCGTCTTTCTTTTTGACTAGCAAAGCAGGGGCTGCATAAGAGCTATCGCTTGGTCGTATGATGGAAGCTTCCAAAAGTTTCTTAATCTACTTCTCCATTTCCTCTTTCTGGTGATGAGGTACTATATATGGTTTCAATCCCAGTTGTTCAGCTCCTGGTTTGAGAGGAATTGCATGATCAAAGCCTCTCTGAGGGGGAAGTTCAGAAGGGGTGGCAAAAACATCTTGAAACTCTTCTAGAACTTCTTGAACAGGAGGTTCTACTTGAGGATTTGCGGTCTCAAATTTGGATATAGGAAATAGGAAATAACCCTTAGTTATTTTGCTCTTGATAGATATCAGTCTGTGCAGAGATATTGGAGGAATTCCCTTAGCAAATGTCTTGTCTTGTAGGGTAATTGTTTTCTCCCTCTTCCAATTGATTTTCATTAATCTTTCATCAAAGTCTAAAGAAATTGGGTTGTGTTCCAAGCCAATCACAACCCAGGATAATTTCGTATCCTTTCAATGGAAGGAGTTTGAAGGTGTTTGAAAATGCATGGCCTTGTATGGCGTACTTGGTAGAAGAGATGTGAGATCATGTTTGCAACTTGCCCCCACCAGCAATATGTAATGTTTGCAGGCCATTCCTTGCAATTGTGCAATTAGTTTTTGTTGCAAATGCCAAGTCCATAAAGGTGTTGGTGCTTCAAGAATCCACTAGAGCCAGGCCCTTTTTGCCCCCAATATCTACCCACATAGTGAAATGTAGCAGTTGTACTTCTTCCCTTCACAGCTTGCATGGAGATCAACATAAGTGGTTCATCAATATTGGGTGAAGTGGACGGTTGTTCATCTTCTTGTTGGTATTGTATGTTCTGCATTTGTTCATCTAGAACTAGCTCTGTCTCCTTAGTAGCCATGAGATTAAGATTCTTGTATTGTGCACATTTATGGCCAATAAACCACCTTTGTCCACAATACATGCATTGCCCTGGTTCTCTATACTTTACTTCAGGTCTAGTGCCCTGTTTGTCTGCTGGTTTGTTAGCAGCAATTTCAGTAGGTCTTGGTCTGCCAGTATAGGTAGTTGTGGCAGTGTTCTTCTCAAAGTACCTCATTTGCTAATACTTCCTTGATTGGTTAGCAGCATTTGCTCCCTGTTCTATGACTCTTGCAGTTTCAACAACATCATAAATATTTGCTGGTTTAAATGGTTTGAGGTAATGTTTTATGTCCCCCCTCAGTCCATTTATATAACACTTCACATAATACTGCTCTTTTACTTCAGGGTTCTCTTTTTATAGTCAGCCATTGATCCTCAAATCTGTCAGTGTATTCAACCATTGTACTACTACTCTGCTTAATGGTGTTGAAATCAGCCACTACTTCATAGGAACTATTGTTGGCAAATCTCTTGCACAAGACTTTGCAAAATTCTGCCCAAGTGAGGTTTTCATGTAGTATGCCTGAATTTCGTAACCAAGTATCAGCCCTCCCCATGATATACATCCGGGCATAACCAAATTTGGCACTTTCAGGTACAAATACCATGGCAAAATATTTAGCTGTGAGTCTCAGCCATTCTTGTGGGTTGGAACCATCAAATCTGGGGAAATCCATCTTAGGTCCTTTAACAATGGATTTGTAAAACTGAGCTTCTTTGTCAAGTTCTTGCAGCTTGTCTCCTCTGAAATGATTGCCCTGTCCTCTGTCCTGGTAATTCAACATAGGGTCTTGATGTTGGTATTGTTGTTGTTGGGGTTGAGCAGCTGCAAGGATTGGTGGTGGTGGATAGGGTGGTGGGTAGGGTGGATATACTATTGTTGTTGTTGTTGTGGTGGGTACTGATAGAGTTGCGGTTGTTGATTGTAGTGTTGGTAGTTCTATTGTGGGGGGGTATATAGGATTGAAGTGACTTTTTTGAAGGGAGGGGGGAGTAGGAGGTGGTGGTGGATAAACTAGGGGTGGTGGTGGTCTGTAAGGTGAAGGGTGTTGGGTTGGTACTGGGGTGGGCATTGAGGAAACTGATTTTGGTTGAACTGAGGTTTCATTATTTGTTGACGTCCCCAATAATGCCGGTGCCCTGAAGGTATGGAGGGGTCTATTACCTCAGGAACGACATTGATTTGTGGATCCGACCACTGTTGGAATTGCTCCCTGATGTTTCATAGTACATCTGCTCTGGATCTGGTTGAGTATAGTCTCCCATGTTGTAATTAGCTTGCTCTTGAGATGGCCCACTTCTCCTCCTCCAGTAAGGTATTTCAGTGTGCCAGATCACAGCTTCAGTCTGGTAAGGGTTGGGTTGGGTTTGGGATTTCTTCCCTGCCTCTGTTCCTTTTCCTAGGCCACTTGTTGCTGGTGGAGTGCTTGACCCTTGCTTCTCCTTCAGCAGTGACTCCATTCTCTTTAGGGTCTCGTTCAGAGCAGTAACTAGTTCCTACATCCCCTCGAACTTGGAGTTCATCTCCTTTGTGCACGACCCAACATGTTCCAGGTCCAACCTCATGGCTGCCACTTCTTGAGCATCTGCCTTTTCTTCTTGGGTCTTCGATTTCGCCATCAGACTGCAAGCAGGGTACGAAAATTTACCTTCGAACTAGTCCAGAACCCTTCCTCATCACAACCCGTTGTCGCCGCCTGACCAACGCCTCGTGGCGTACGGATCTGCCTGGATCACGGGATTTTACCATTGTAGCGTCATGCCACAATAACCGTATGTCCAGCTACAGATCTACGCCCGATCAATCACCGCCGCTAGCGCCGCCGTGACCACGCTACCACTCCGCCGTCAGCGCCTCCTGATACGTCCATTTGGCATCATGCTTTTATATTGATATTTATTACAGTATGGGATGTTATTACACATTATATCACAATACTTATGCCTATTCTCTCCTATTTTATAAGGTTTACATGAAGAGGGAGAATGCCGGTAGCTGGACTTCTGGACTTGAAAAGGAGAAAATATTAAAGACCTATTCTGCACAACTCCAAAAGTCCTAAAACTTCACATACCTTATTTTTGGAATATATAAAAAAATATTGGCCGAATAAAGTACCAGAGGGGGGCCACTAGCCAGCCACAAGGGTAGAGGGCGCGCCCTACCCCTGGGCGTGCCCCCGGCCTTGTGGGCCGCCGGTAGGCCTCCAGTGCCCATCTTTGGCTATATGGAGTGTTTTGACCTAGAAAAAATATGAAGGAAGCTTTCGGGATGAAGCGCCTCCGTCTTGAGGCGCAACCTAGGTAGAACCAATCTAGGGCTCCAGCGGAGCTCTTCTGCCGGGGAAACATCCCTCCGGGAGGGTCAAATCATTGCCATCGTCATCACCATCGATCCTCTGATCGAGAAGGGGTCAATCTCCATCAACATCTTCACCAAAACCATATCCTCTCAAACCCTACTTCATCTCTTGTATTCAATCTTGGTCCCAAAACCTCAGATTGGTACGTGTGGGTTGCTAGTAGTGTTGATTACTCCTTGTAGTTCATGCTAGTTGGTTTATCCGGTGGAAGATTATATTTTTAGATCCTTAATGATAATTAGTACTCCTCTGATCTTGATTATGAATATG
Organism: Triticum aestivum; assembly: GCF_018294505.1. Taxonomy (NCBI): domain Eukaryota; kingdom Viridiplantae; phylum Streptophyta; class Magnoliopsida; order Poales; family Poaceae; genus Triticum; species Triticum aestivum. The sequence goes on from NC_057809.1 coordinate 394,229,804, forward strand.
TTTTGTGAGTAGTCACGTTTGTTCCTAAGGACATGGGAGAAGTCTTGTTATAAGTGATCATGTGAATTTGGAATTTGTTTGATATTTTGATGAGATGTATGTTGTCTTTCCTCTAGTGGTGTTATGTGAACATCAACTACATGAAACTTCACCATTGTTTGGGCATAGGGGAAGGCACTCGGAAATAATAAGTAGATGATGGGTTGCTAGAGTGACAGAAGCTTAAACTCTAGTTTATGCGTTGCTTCATAAGGGGCTGATTTGGATCCATATGTTTCATGCTATGGTTAGGTTTACCTTAATACTTCTTTCGTAGTTGCGGATGCTTGCGAGAGGGGTTAATCATAAGTGGGAAGCTTGTCCAAGGAAGGCCAACACCCAAGTTGTAACGCCCCGAGACCGATGTGCCAGGTGTCTTCCTATTATTCGCTGTTGTTGCCATGTCATTTGCTTGCGTGTTGCATCTTATCATGTCATCATGTGCATCGCATCATCATGTTTTAAAACTTGCATTCGTTCGGGTTCTCCGAGTTCTTTCCGTTGTCCGTTCTGAGCCCAGACACACTTGCACGCGCCCGCGGCATGTCCGAAATATTATTTTATAAGTGGCCGGAAAATGTTCTTGGATTGGGTTGAAAGTTGGCGTGTGGTCTTATTATAGTGTAGATGGACCGCCTGTCAGGTTTCATCGCATTCGGAGTTCGTTTGATATCCCAACCGTTAAACTATAGCGGCATTATAGCTGGTCTAACGTCGGACGTTTTCGGTCTCCGAAAACAGATGTCGGGCCCTCTCTCTCTCTTCTCCCCCTCGCAGTCTCGCCACAGCCCACCTAGTCCATCCTCCTTCCCCTCTTTGCTTCCGGAGTTGTCCGATGCGACCGCACGGTCCGAAACCCTCTCTGCTCAGTGCATCAAACCCCCTCGCACGCGCGTCCGAAAAGTTGTCCCGGACCCGACCCGGACTGTCGCCACCGTCGGATCCGGATCATCCCCAAATGTCTACAAAACATCTCTGTTTTATTTATTAGACTCCCTAGCCTATTTTTTTCTGTCCGTCCAATTTTAATCGGAGGGACAAGATAGCCCCTAACCTATTCAACTTGCTATATATTGGACTAACCCGAGACCGAATCCCTAATTTTTAGGGATCCTCATAGCTGCCGCCGCCACTCCTCTTGTCTCCTCCCACCTCGGGTTCTTCCCCGATTCAAATCCTCCCTCGATTTTTCCAACTGGACCAACGACTCGTCGCCTGCTCGATCCACCATCGCAGCCAGCCGCCGCACCAGCAGGACCCGCGTCCCCGCTCCACCCCTCCTTCTCCCTGTTCATCTCGTTGCTCCCTCCCTTCTCAAATCTCTTTTGTTCTCTCTTTCTATAGGAACATGACGAGGCCATGGAAGCCGCCCTTCCGTACCTCATCGCCGGCCCCTGCCCGCCAGAGCCGTGCCTCCCTGGACCCGCGGCTGTGGGGTCAGTCTTCGTCCACGCCGCGCCTGCCTTGTCTCGCTCACCATCATCGCCGGGAGCTCCAAGCCGCCCCCAAGCTCTGCTCCATTCCTTCGTATCCGCGCCAAGTTCCTTGCTCGGACCCGCAAGCCGTTCCCGCACCGACATGCTCCTGCAGTGCGCCGAGCCACCTAGCGCCTCCACCACCCCGGCAAGCTTCGCCGCCTGACCTCGGAACGACCACGTCCGGCCGGCCTCCGTCAGCCCCGTCGCGCCTCCATGGACTTCCCCGGCCATCGTGCACCCGTCCTGGAGTTGGTCCGCCTCCCCAAGCCGCCATGAACCAGATCTGGGCCGGAGACCCCTGTTCCCAGCCGTTCCCTGCCATCGGCGCCGCCTTCTTCAGGCCGCTGCGCCCGCACGCGAGGACGGTGACCGCGGTGACGAGTTTTGCCCGCACCTGGACCTGCTCGATCCCCGTTGACCGCGCACGTCGCCAGTTTGGGCTAGATCCGTGCGTGGGCCTCCTCTTGCGGCGCCTCAAGCTCAGCTCCAGGCCGGCCTGCCTCTTGCGCGCCTGGGCCGCAACCGTGCTCCGGGCCGCTTCGGCGCTAAGGCCAACTGTGGCCTCCTCTCAGGCCCAACGCCTTTCTCACTTCACCAAAGGCCTCGAAGGCCCACTGTGAGCAGCGCCCCCAACCCCTCCAATTTCGGCCTGTTTCGTATTTTTTTTCTGCCTGGCGAATTTAGTTATTTTTCCAAAGAACGCAGATTTGCAGAAAACCCCTTGAACTTCATGCATTTAATAACTTCTCAACCGTGCATCTTTTGCAAATAACTTATATATGAAAAATGCTTAGAGTTGCATCTAGTTTCATAATATGTCATTTTCATCCATGTTTAAAATGTTTAAAATGCTGTTTGGTTAAATTTGCCTAATGCCATGCTAAAATGATTTAATTCATAATTAAATAACCGTAGCTCCAAATTTAATAAACTTTATATGTAAATGGGGTAGAAAAATGTCTAGTTTAACATGGTGGCATCACTTTGCATGTTTAACAACTCTAAAATTGTGTTTAGGGCAGAACAGTACCAAACCTAATAAATGCATATGGGGATTTTCCGGAAGTGTTGTTCGTTGTTTCCGGCCTCATTTAACCTTGACTAGATAGGTAGTTTTACTTTGCTTTACCCTCTTGCCATGTTAATCAACATTTAATCTTGCTGGGTACATAAACGAGAGAGAACTAAATAAGTCTTGTGGTGTTTTCTTCAATATGCAACTCCGTTGCATAATGAGCTCCACTTAATTTGTAGGATTGTTTGTGCACTTTGCCATGCCATGCCTCATTAAACCAGACATGCATCATACTCGGTTGTGCATCTTGCCATGCTTATGTGGTGGTTGTTTACTATGTTGTTTGCTTTCTTTCCGGTGTTGCTTCTTCGGGTTGGTTCCGATAACGTCGCATTTATGAGGACCTGTTCATCTACGTCCGTTTGTCTTCTTCATGGACTCGTTCTTCTTCCTTGCGGGATTTCAGGCAAGATGACCATACCCTCGAAATCACTTCTATCTTTGCTTGCTAGATGCTCGCTCTTTTGCTATGCCTATGCTGTGATACCTACCACTTGCTTATCATGCCTCCTATATTGTTGAACCAAGCCTCTAACCCACCTTGTCCTAGCAAATCGTTGTTTGGCTATGTTACCACTTTGCTCAGCCCCTCTTATAGCGTTGTTAGTTGCAGGTGAAGATTGGAGCTTGTTCCATGTTTGGAACATGGATATTTTGTTGGGATATTACAATATCTCTTATTTAATTAATGCATCTATATACTTCGTAAAGGGTGGAAGGCTCGGCCTTATGCCTGGTGTTTTGTTCCACTCTTGCCGCCCTAGTTTCCGTCATATTGGTGTTATGTTCCCAGATTTTGCGTTCCTTACGTGGTTGGCTTATAATGGGAACCCCTTGACAGTTCGCCTTGAATAAAACTCCTCCAGCAATGCCCAACCTTGGTTTTACCATTTGCACTAACAACCTACCACCTTCCCTTGGGTTCTGCAGACTCAAGGGTCATCTTTATTTTAACCCCCCGGGGCCAGTGCTTCTCTAAGTGTTGGTCCGAACCAAGCTGCCCGCGGGGCCACCTCGGGGAAACTTGAGGGTTGGTTTTACTCGTAGCTAGTCTCATCTGAGTGTGCCCTGAGAACGAGATATGTGCAGCTCCTATCAGGATTTGTCGACACATTCGGGCGGTGTTGCTGGACTTGTTTTACCATTGTCGAAATGTCTTGTAACCTGGATGCCGAGTCTGATCGGAATGTGTTGGGAGAAGGAATATCCTTCGTTGACCGTGAGAGCTTGTGATGGGCTAAGTTGGGACACCCCTGCAGGGATGTGAACTTTCGAAAGTCGTGCCCGTGGTTATGGGCATATGGGAATTTGTTAATGTCCGGTTGTAGAAAACCTGAAGTTGACCTTAATTAAAATACATCAACCGCGTGTGTAACCGTGATGGTCTCTTCTTGGCGGAGTCCGGGAAGTGAACACGGTGTTGGAGTTATGCTTGACGTAGGTTGTTCTAGGATCACTTCTTGATCATAGTTCTCGACCGTGCTTTTGCCTTCTCTTCTCGCTCTCTTTTGCGAATATGTTAGCCACCAAATATGCTAGTCGCTTGCTGAAGCTCCACCTCATACCTTTTCCCTACCTATAAGCTTAAATAGTCTTGATCGCGAGGGTGCGAGATTGCTGAGTCCTCGTGACTCACAGATACTTCCAAAACCAGCTTGCAGGTGCCGTTGAACCGTGTAGATGACGCAACCAAGCTCAAGGAGGAGCTCGTTGAAGATCGTGTTCGTTATGCTGTTCTGTTTCCAGATGATCAGTAGTGGAGCCCAGTCGGGACGATCGGGGATCTGTGTAGCATTTGGGGTAGTCTTCTTTTATTTTGGTTTTGTAGTCGGACCTTGATTGTATCTGGTTGATGTAATGCTTTATTCATGTATTGTGTGAAGTGGCGATTGTAAGCCAACTATGTATCTCTTTCCCTTATGTATTACATGGGTTGTGTGAAGATTACCTCACTTGCGACATTGCTTTCAATGCGGTTATGCCTCTAAGTCGTGCTTCGACACGTGGGAGATATAGCCGCATCGAGGGTGTTACACAAGCACTGGTCCACCCACATATCACATTATCAAAGTAACGAACGCGAATCATATGAGCATGATGAAAACTAGCTTGACAACAATTCCCATGTGTCCTTGGGAGCACTTTGCTTTATATAAGAGTTCGTCCAGGCTTGTCCTTTGCTACAAAAAGGATTGGTCCACCTTGTTGCACCTTAGTTACTTTATTTACTTGTTACCCGTTATGATTTATCTTATCACAAAACTATCTGTTACCGATAATTTCAGTGCTTGCAGAGAATACCTTGCTGAAAACCACTTGTCATTTGCTTCTGCTCCTCGTTGGGTTCGACACTCTTACTTATCGAAAGGACTATGCTAGATCCCCTATACTTGTTGGTCATCAAGACTCTTTTGTGGCACCGTTGCCGGGGAGTGAAGCGCCTTTGGTGAGTGGAATTCGGTAAGGAAACATTTATATAGTGTGCTGAAATTTACTGTCACGTGTTACTATGGAAAATAATCCTTTGAGGGGCATGTTCGGGTTAACTTCACCTCGAACAGAAGAGCAAAGAGTTTCTCCTCAACCTGCTACACCTACTGAAAATATTTATTATCAAATTCCTTCGGGTATGATAGAGAAACTGCTAGCTAATCCTTATGCAGGAGATGGTACATTACATCCTGATATGCACCTAATCTATGTGGATGAAGTTTGTGGATTATTTAAGCTTGCAGGTATGCCCGAGGATGTTATCAAGAAGAAGGTCTTCCCTTTATCTTTGAAGGGAAAGGCATTGACATGGTATAGGCTATTGGATGATATTGGATCATGGAACTACAACCGATTGAAATTGGAATTTCATCAGAAGTTTTATCCTATGCATCTGGTTCATCGTGATTGGAATTATATATATATATATATATATATATATATATATATATATATATATATATATATATATTGGTCTCCTGAAGGAGAAAGTATCTCTCAAGCTTGGGGGAGGCTTAAGTCAATGCTATATTCATGCCCCAATCATGAGCTCTCTAGAGAAATTATTATTCAAAAAATTTATGCTCGCCTTTCTCATAATGATTGATCCATGCTCGATACTTCTTGTACTGATTCATATATGAAGAAGGATATTGAATTCAAATGGGATTTATTGGAATGAATTAAACGCAACTCTGAAGATTGGGAACTCGACGAAGGTAAAGAGTCAGGTATAAACCTTAAGTTTGATTGTGTTAAATCTTTTATGGACACCGATGCTTTACGTGATTTTAGCACTAAATATGGACTTGACTCTGAGATAGTAGCTTCTTTTTTTGAATCTTTTTCTACTCATGTTGATCTCCCTAAGGAGAAGTGGTTTAAATATCATCCTCCCATTGAATTTAAAGTAGTTGAACCTGTTAAAGTTGAAGAAGAAACTATTACTTATAATGTTGATCCTATTGTTCCTACCGCTTATATTGAGAAACCACCATTCCCTGTTAGAATAAAGGATCATGCTAAAGCTTTGACTGGGGTCAACAAAAGTAATATTAGAACACCCAAACCCTCTGAGAAAATTAAAGTTAAACCTAGTATTTCTATGGTTAAAGATCTCTTGGTCGATAATATTGATGGGCATGTTATTTATTTCTGTGATGAAGCTGCTAGGATTGCTAAACTTGATATGAAAGATAAACATATACCTGTTGTTGGGATGCCCGTTGTTTCTATTAAAATAGCAGATCATTGTTATCATGGCTTATGTTATGTAGGTGCTAGTGTGAGTGCAATTCCTTATACCTTATATAAATAAATCATGAATGATATTGCACCTACTAAGATAGAAGATATTGATGTTACTATTAAGCTAGCTAATAGAGATACTATATCACCAATTGGGATTATTGGAGATGTTGAAGTCTTGAGTGGGAAGATAAAATATCCTACTGATTTTCTTGTTCTTGCTTCCCCACAAGATAATTTGTGTCCCAGTATATTTGGTAGACCCTTCTTGAATACTGTTAATGCTAAGATAGACTACGAGAAAGATATTGTTACTATTGGTTTAGGGGATATATCTCATGATTTGAATTTCTCTAAATTTCATAGACAACCCCATGATAAAGAATTGCCTAGTAAGGATGAAATTATTGGTCTTGCTTCTATTGTCGTTCCTCCTGCTGAGCCTTTAGAACAATATTTGCTAGACCATGAAAATGATATGTTTATGAATGAAAGAAGGGAAATGTATGAAGTATTATTTAATCAAGGGACTTTTTTGAAACACAATTGCCTGTTGAAATCCTTGGGGATCCTCCTCCACCTATGGGTGATCCTGTATATGAGCTTAAATAATTACCCGATACTCTGAAATATGCTTATCTTGATGAGAAGAAGATATATCCTGTTATGATTAGTGCTAACCTTTCAGAGCATGATGAAAAGAAGTTATTGAAAACTCTGAAGAAGCACCGTGCCGCTATTGGATATACTTTTGATGATCTTAAGGCCATTAGTCCCACTCTATGCCGGCACAAAATTAAGTTGGAGAATGATGCTAAACCGGTTGTTGATCACCAACAACGGTTAAATCCTAATAAGATGAAAGAAGTGGTAAGAAATGAAATACTAAAGCTCCTAGAGGCAGGTATAATTTATGCTATTGCTGGTAGTCAATGGGTAAGTCATGTTCATTGTGTCCCTAAGAAGGGAGGTATTACTGTTGTTCCTAATTGTAAGAATGAATTGATTCAACAAAGAATTGTTACGTGTTATAGAATGGTAATTGATTTTCGCAAATTGAATAAGGCTACTAGAAAAGATCATTACCATCTACCTTTTATTGATCAAATGCTAGAAAGACTATCTAAACATACTCATTTTTGCTTTCTAGATGGTTATTCTGGTTTCTCTAAAATACCTGTGTCAAAAGATGATCAAGAGAAAACCACTTTTACTTGCCCTTTCGGTACCTTTCTTATAGACGTATGCCTTTTGGTTTATGCAATGCACCTGCCACCTTTCAAAGATGTATGACTGCTATATTCTCTGACTTTTGTGAAAATATTGTTGATGTTTTCATGGATGATTTCTCCGTTTATGGAACTTCTTTTGATGATTGCTTAAGCAACCTAGACCAAGTTTTCCAGAGATGTGAAGAAACTAATCTTGTCTTGAATTGGGAGAAGTGCCACTTTACGGTTAATGAAGGTATTGTCTTGGGGCATAAAATTTCTGAAAGAGATATTGAAGTTGATAAAGCTAAAGTAGATGCTATTGAAAAGATGCCATGTCCTAAAGATATCAAAGGTATAAGAAGTTTCCTTGGTCATGCTGGTTTCTGTAGGAGGTTTATTAAAGACTGCTCTAAAATTTCTAGGCCTCTCACTAATCTCTTGCAAAAAGATGTTCCTTTTGTTTTTGATGATGATTGTGTAGAAGCATTTGAAATACTTAAGAAAGCCTTGATTTCTGCTCCTATTGTTCAGCCACCTAATTGGAATTTACCCTTTGAAATTATGTGTGATGCTAGTGATTATGCTGTTGGTGCTGGTCTAGGACAAAGAGTTGATAAGAAATTAAATGTTATTGCTAGTAAAACTCTAGACAACGCCGAGAGAAATTATGCTACCACTGAAAAAGAATTTTTAGCAGTTGTATTTGCATGTGATAAGTTTACACCTTATATTGTTGATTCCAAAGTAACTATTCACACTGATCATGCTGCTATTAAATATCTTATGGAAAGTAAAGATGCTAAACCTAGACTTATTAGATGGGTTCTCTTGCTACAAGAATTTGATTTGCATATTATTGATAGAAATGGAGCTGAGAACTCCGTTGTAGACAACTTGTCTAGGCTGGAGAATGTTCTTGATGACCAACTACCTATTGATGATAGCTTTCCTGATGAACAATTAACTATCATAAATGCTTCTCATAATACTCCATGGTATGCTGATTATGCTAATTATATTGTTGCTAAATTTATACCACCTAGTTTTACATACCAGCAAAAGAAAAAACTTTTCTACGATTTAAGACATTACTTTTGGGATGATCCACACCTTTATAAAGGAGTAGATGGTGTTGTTAGACATTGTGTACCTGATCATGAACAGGAACAGATCCTATGCAAGTGCCACTCCAAGTCTTACGGAGGACACAACGATGGAGATAGAACTGCACATAAGGTATTGCAATCTGGTTTTTATTGGCCTACTCTCTTCAAGGATGCTCATAAGTTTGTCTTGTCTTGTGATCAATGTCAAAGTATTGGTAATATTAGTAGACGTCAGGAAATGCCTATGAATTATTCACTTGTTATTGAACCATTTGATGTTTGGGGCTTCGATTATATGGGACCTTTTCCTTCCTCTAATGGGTATACATATACTTTAGTTGTTGTTTTAGTTGTTTATATTATGAATAATTAGCTACTCTTGGTGCTGCTGTAGATGAGCTTGCATGTTGAATTTTTAGAGTTGTAAGTAGTTTGAATGCTTGCTACGGCCTCTATGTGTCCCTATGAATAGTTGGTATCATTTTTGTGAAGTTTTGTTCAGAAAATTTTGTGGACTAAAAATTTCAGAATTTTTGTTCATAGGAAAAACATGAATATCTTTAGGAAGTTTGGTTCCAAGAAGAACTCCAAGGGAGTTATTGGAGAGTCATCTGACAGTGATCTCCACCCCCGGAGGTTGGCGGAAGTACGGCTGTGCGAATGGCCGCATACCCCGTTCATGGAAGAGCCTGGAATCCTGCAAGAATTTACACAATATGCTGCTAATGCCAGCTTCACCGACTTCATCGTAGCTGAATGTGAACAATATCATCTCCTCACAAACACCTTTGTTCAAAGTTTTAATTTCTTTCCTAGGAATAATCCTCCTGAGGCGCAGTTTAATTTATTTGCTGAAACCCGTCAGATACCACTTACTAAATTTTGTAACATATGCATGATCCCTTATGACGGGAGTTTAGTTGAGCCTAGGCCGACAGAGTTTGACGCCTTTTATCATACCTTGACAGTGGGTGTCGGTGTACAAAAGTAGGGGCTCTCCTTTTGCACCCCTTGTGCATGGGCAGTCAGAGCCACGCCCACGGCCACACTAAGCAGGGCAGAGGAGGGATGCCGGAGCACAAGACGACTAGAGAAACGCCAAGACCAGAGACGCAAAGAGAGCAAGAGGGTGAGGTGGACTCCCCCGGCAAGACCCTTGCCGGGGTGGCTTCCGCAGCCTCGGCAAGATCCTTGCCTGGGCAACTTGCCTGACGCCAGCAGAGCGCGCCACCCTTGAGCCCAAGGGGTTCCCACGCCATGTTAGAACCAAGGCTCAGGAGGCACCTCTGTGGTGGCATGCAGATCTTTGTAGAGATCATCGACACACAAGATCAGATGGAAACCAGAAGACGACGATCCTTGGCGAGATCCTTGCCAAGGAGATCCATGAGACCCCCGGCAAGATCCTTGCCGGGGACGACCGCGGTGCTGCAGCAAGACCCTTGACGGGCCCTCGGAAAGACCCTTGTTGAGGACGCCTACCGGGCCGCAGCCAGGCCCGTGTCCGACAAGACTCACCGCCGCTCCCGTATAGCTGCCAGCTCGACCAGCTAAGCAGGCATCTGCGTGGCAGCGCGCGGCCTCTACACCAACTCAGCAAGCACCTGCGTGGTGGCATGCATATCTTCGTGAAGGCTCCACCATCGTGCCAGCCCATCAGCCAGCCAACGTGGTGCTACAATGCCTCGTCGGCTTGGACGCGCGTCGGAGCCAGGCTAGGCGACGACAGCTGGGACGAGCTTCTTTGCCGTCCCCAATAAAGCAAGAGGGGCATGTCGGCAGTGCATTAAATGCGTTTGTCCGACGATGCCAGGGGATAGACTCAGCCCCTGTACACCTTTCCACCTACTGTGTGCCACTGTGGAAACCCCTTTTTGCCTATGAAAGGAGGCCCGAGCCGTACTGGAGGGGGATTCGGATCTTTTGGACTAGAGAGCCACTGCAGCTAGTTCAAGAACACAAGAACACCTAAATATAAATCAAAGCAGGACTAGGGTTTTATGCGTCTCCGTGGCCCGAACCTAGGTAAACGATTCGTGTGCTGACCGCCAGACCCGCTCTTTGCACAACCCCACGCCTGCTGATACGTCTATGTCGTATCGATAATTTTCGATTGTTCCATGCCAATATTCTACAACTTTTATATACTTTTGGCAACTTTTTATACTATTTTTGGGACTAACATATTGATCGAGTGCCCAGTGCCAGTTCCTGATTGTTGCATGTTTTTTGTTTCACAGAAAATCCATATCAAACGGAGTCCAAACGGGATAAAATCTGGCGGAGATTTTTTTGGAATATATGTGATTTTGGGAAGAAGAGTCAACGCGAGACGATGCCCGAGGGGGCCACCAGGCAGGGGAGCGTGCCCTAGGTGGTCAGGCGCACCCTAGGCCCTCGTGGCCACCCCGTAAGGCGGTTGGTGCCCTTCTTTCGCCGCAAGAAAGCCAATATCTAGATAGAAATCGTTTTAAAATTTCAGCCTAATCAGAGTTACGGATCTCCGGGAATATAAGAAATGGTGAAAGGGCAGAATCAGAGAATGCAGAAACACACACACACACACACACACACACACACAGACAGACAGAGAGAGAGAGAGAGATCCAATCTCGGAGGGCTCTCGCCCCTCCGCCGCCATGGAGGTCATGGACCAGAGAGGAAACCCTTCTCCCATCTAGGGAGAAGGTCAAGGAAGAATAAGAAGAAGGGGGGTACTCTCCCCCTCTCTCCCGTTGGGGCCAGAACACCGCCGGGGCCATCATCGTGTGATGGCGATCTACACCAACACCACCGTCATCTTCACCAACATGTTCATCACCTTCACCCATCTATCTACAGTGGTCCACTCTCCCGCAACCCGATGTACCCTCTACTTGAACATGGTGCTTTATGCTTCATACTACTATCCAATGATGTGTTGCCATCCTATGATGTCTGAGTAGACTTTCATTGTCCTATCGGTAATTGGTGAATTGCTATGATTTGTTTAATTTGCTTATGGTTATGTTGCTGTCCTTTGGTTCCCATCATATGAGCGCGTGTGTGGATCACACCATAGGGTTAGTTGTATGTTGATAGGACTATGTATTGGAGGGTAAGAGTGACAGAAGCTTCAACCTAGCATAGAAATTGATGCATACGGGATTGAAGGGGGACCAATATATCTTAATGCTATGGTTGGGTTTTACCTTAATGAACGTTAGTAGTTGCGGATGCTTGCTAATAGTTCCAATCATAAGTGCATAGAATTCCAAGTCAGGGACATGCTAGCAGTGGCCTCTCCCACATAAAACTTGCTATCGGTCTAGTAAAGTAGTCAATTGCTTAGGGACAATTTCACAACTCCTACCACCACTTTTCCACACTCGCTATACTAATTTTATTGCTTATTTATCTAAACTTCCCCTACTTTTTATTTACGTGCTCTTTATTATCTTGCAAACTTATCCAAAAACACCTACAAAGTACTTCTAGTTTCATACTTGTTCTAGGTAAAGCGAACGTTAAGTGTGCGTAGAGTTGTATCGGTGGTCGATAGAACTTGAGGGAATATTTTTTCTACATTTAGCTCCTCATTGGGTTTGACACTCTTACTTATCGAAAGAGGCTACAATTGATCCCCTATACTTGTGGGTTATCAAGACCTTTTTCTGGCGCCGTTGCCGGGGAGCAATAGCGTGGGGTGAATATTCTCGTGTGTGCTTGTTTGCTTTATCTGTAAGTAATTTTTATTTGCCGTTCTTAGTTGTTCTCTATCTTTAGTTATGGATATGGAACACGAAATACCAAAAAAAATTAGGTTTACTTGCTACTCATGGAGATGAGGAACCTCCTAAAACCCTCAATGCTCATTATGTGAAAGATATTATGTACTACTTCGATAATCCTGAGAAAACCCCATTCAACTTTATAATGGGAGTAACGTTGGATCAACGTGAATACTTTAGGGATTACCGCTTGACTCAAAAAGGGAAACTATTATTGGATCAAATTTATATTTTTCATTGGTATGCTCGGCAACTATGCTTGAGATATGATTATACTTGTTGCTCTAGGATGAAGGCTCCACACCTTCCCTTTTCATGTGAATTTAATGATGATGAAACCTCAGCTTCTTATGCTAATGGCATATATGATTACTATGATGTGGAATGGAAGAATTTGTTGCTTTTATGGGTGCTTATGAAATTGAATTTTTGTTTAAAGAGTGTGAAAATCTTGATGATGCTGCTTATAGACCTGAAAATTTTGCTATACTTAAATATTGTTATGAAAATTATTAATTCAATTCCGATATTGATGATTTTATTGAGAGAGTCTCCAATGTCCAAGAAGAGACTAATATTTTGCAGGAGTCTATGGAAGAAGAAATTGATGAAACTTTGAGCTCATCGGATGAAAAAGATGATGAGGAGAGTGAAGAACAAAAGGAGGAAGAGCGGATTAGCTACCCGTGCCCACCTTCTAATGATAGTAACTCTTCAACTCATACATTGTTTAATTTCCCTTCGTGCTTACCGAAGGATGATTGCTATGATGATTGTTATGATCCCGTTGATTCTTTTGAAATATCCCTATTTGATGATGCTTGCTATGATTGTGGCCAAGATTCCAATATGAATTATGCTTATGGATATGAACTTGCTATAGTTCCTTATGTTAAACATGAAATTGTTGGTATTTCACCCATGCATGATAGTCCTATTATCTATTTGAATTCTCCCGACTACACTATATCAGAGAAGTTTGCCATTATTAAGGATTATATTGATGGGTTGCGTTTTACTATTACACATGATGATTTTAATAGATATAATATTCATGTTCTTGCTGCTCCTACTTGCAATTATTATGTGAGAGGAACTACATCTCCACTTCTCCATGTTTCCAATATGATAAAATTGCAAGAAACTGTTTATACTATGCATTGGCCTTTACTATGTGTGCAGGAATTGTTCTTTTATGACATGCCAATGCATAGGAAGAGAGTTAGACTTAGTTGTTGCATGATATATGTTACTTTGTGCTCACTACTAAATCACAAATCATTGTTAATTAAAATTGGCTTTGATATACCTTGGGATCCGGCTGGATTCATTACTTGAGCACCATATGCCTAGCTTAATGGCTTTAAAGAAAGCGCTTCCAGGGAAACAACCCGGAAGTTTTAGAGATTCATTTATTTCTGTTGAGTGCTTTTATATAGTTTAAAAACAAAAAATAAATAGGGGAACCCAAAACTTTTCAAAAAGGAAAGTGGAAGTGAGAGAGACAAGCATTGTTGAAGTGGGGGAGCTCTTTGAACTTTGTTCATGCTCACGGAAACTTTGTGAATCTTGATTACAGAAACTTTTCAACAAAAATAATTATCCCCTTGTACAATTCCATTGTATTATAAAAATAATGTGCCAAGATTTGCTTTTAGGATGTTTACATTGCTTGTTGGTTTGTGCGGTGCAGAACAGAAACTTTGCCTGTAGTGTGCGATTTTATGTTTTTTACTGGAACGTCAAACGGTTCTGAAACTTTTTTCACTGTCTTTCTATAAAAATTGGTCATTTTTACTAATTATTGCAGAATTTTGGGAGTACTAGAGGTATGGTGAATGTTCAGATTACTACAGACTGTCCTTATTAAGACAGATTCTGTTTTTGATGCATAGTTTGCTTGTTTTGATGAAACTATCGATTTCTATCAGTGGATTAAGCCATGGAAAAGTTATATTATAGTTGCTACAATGAAAAAAACATGAATTGGTTTGCAACAGTACTTAGAGTAGTGATTTGCTTTATTATACTAACGGATCTTACCAAACTTTCCGTTAAGTTTTGTGTGATTGAAGTTTTCATGTTTTGGGAGAGATCACGATGGATGAAGGAATAAGGAGTGGCAAGAGCCTAAGATTGGGGATGCCCGAGTGACCCCAAGGAAATATTCAAGGACTCGCAAGCAACCAAGCTTGGGGATGCCCCGGAAGGCATCCCCTCTTTCTTCTAACAATCATCGGTAATTTTACTTGGAGCTATATTTTTATTCGTCACATGATATGCGTAAATCTTGGAGCATCTTTTGCATTTAGTTTTCACTTTTCTTTGATGCACCATGCTGGTATGAGATATTCCTTGGTTGATTTATAGAATTCTCATTGCAGTTCACTTATATCTTTTGAGTATGGTTTTATAGAATGATTCATGTGCTTCACTTATATCATTTGAAGTTTGGATTGCCTGTTTCTCTTCACTTAGAAAACTGCCATTTGTAGAATGCTCTTTTGCTTCACTTATATTTGTTAGAGCGTTGGCACATCTTTTGTAGAAAGAATTAAACTCTCTTGCTTTACTTATATCTATTTAGAGAGAGGACATGAATTGGTCATTCACATGGTTGGTCATAAAATCCTACATAAAACTTGTAAATCACTGAATATGATATGTTTGATTCCTTGCAATAGTTTTGCGATATAAAGATGGTGATATTAGAGTCATGCTAGTGGGTAATTGTGGATTGTAGAAATACTTGTGTTGAAGTTTGTGATTCTCGTAGCATGCACGTATGGTGAACCGTTATGTAACGAAGTTGGAGCATGAGGTATTTATTGATTGTCTTCCTTATGAGTGGCGGTCGGGGACGAGCGATGATCTTTTCCTACCAATCTATCCCCCTAGGAGCATGCGCATAGTACTTTGTTTCGATAGCTAATAGACTTTTGCAATAAGTATATGAGTTCTTTATGACTAATGTTGAGTCCATGGATTATACGCACTCTCACCCTTCCATCATTGCTAGCCTCTTCGGTACCGTGCATTGCCCTTTCTCACCTTGAGAGTCAGTGCAAACTTCGCCGGTGCATCCAAACCCCGTGATATGATACGCTCTATCACACATAAGCCTCCTTATATCTTCCTCAAAACAGCCACCATACCTACCTATCATGGGATTTCCATAGCCATTTCGAGATATATTGCCATGCAACTTCCATCATCATCATATACATGACTTGAGCCTTTATTTCCATATTGCTTTGCATGATCATAAGATAGCTGGCATGATGTTTTCATGGCTTGTCCTTTTTTGATGTCATTGCTATGCTAGATCATTGCACATCCCGGTACACCGCCGGAGGCATTCATATAGTCATATTTTGTTCTAGTATCGAGATGTAATATTGAGTTGTAAGTAATTAAAAGTGTGATGATCATCATTATTAGAACATTGTCCCAGTGAGGAAAGGATGATGGAGACTATGATTCCCCCACAAGTCGGGATGAGACTCTGGACTTTACAAAAAAAATAAAAGAGGCCAAAGAAGCCCAAATAAAAAAAAGAGGCCAAAGAAGCCCACCAAAAAACAAAAAAATGAGAGAAAAAGATAGAAGGGGCAATGTTACTATCCTTTTACCACACTTGTGCTTCAGAGTAGTACCATGTTCTTCATATAGAGAGTCTCTTGAGTTATCACTTCATATACTAGTGGAAATTTTCATTATAGAACTTGGCTTGTATATTCCGATGATGGGCTTCCTCAAACGCCCGAGGTCTTCTTGAGAAAGCAAGTTGGATGCACACCCACTTAGTTTTCAGTCTGAGCTTTTCATACACTTATAGCTCTTAGTGCATTCGTTGCATGGAAATCCATACTCACTCACATTGATATCTATTGATGGGCATCTCCATAGCCCGTTGATATGCCTAGTTGATGTGAGACTATCTTCTCCTTTTTGTCTTCTCCACAACCACCATTCTATTCCACCTATAGTGCTATGTCCATGGCTCACGCTCATGTATTGCGTGAAAGTTGAAAATGTTTGAGAACATGAAAAGTATGAAACAATTGCTTGGCTTGTCATCGGGGTTGTGCATGATGTGAATATTTTGTGTGGTGAAGATGGAGCATAGCCAGACTATATGATTTTGTACGGATAACTTTCTTTGGCCATGTTATTTTGGAAAGACATGATTGCTTTATTAGTAGGCTCGAAGTATTATTGTTTTTATGTCAAATGATAGACTATTGCTTTGAATCACTCGTATCTTAATATTCATGCCATGATTAGATATGTGATCAATATTATGCTAGGTAGCATTCCACATCAAAAAATATCTTTTTGATCATTTACCTACTGGAGGACGAGCAGGAATTAAGCTTGGGGATGTTGATACGTCTCCGTCGTATCTATAATTTTTGATTGTTCCATGCCAATATTATTCAACTTTCATATACTTTTGGCAACTTTTTATACTATTTTTGGGTCTAACATATTAATCCAGTGCCCAGTCCCAGTTCCTGTTTGTTGCATGTTTTTAGTTTCGCAGAATATCCATATCAAATGGAATCCAAACGGAATAAAAACGGACGGAGCTTATTTTTGGAATATTTGGAAAATTCCGGAAGAAGAATCCACGCGAGACGGTGCCCGAGGTGGCCATGAGGCAGGGGGCGCGCCTGCCCCCCTGGGCGCGCCCCTGACTCTCGTGGGACACCGGTAAGGCGGTTGATACCCTTCTTCGGCCGCAAGAAAGCTATTTTTGGTAAAAAAATCACGGCGAAGGTTTCGGTCCAATCGAATTACGGATCTCCATATATATACGAAATGGTGAAAGGCCAGCAGGACAGAACGCGGAACCAGAGAGAGACAAAGAGACAGATCCAATCTCGGAGGGGCTCTCGCCCCTCCCACGCCATGGAGGCCAAGGACCAGAGGGGAAACCCTTCTCCCATCTAGGGAGGAGGTAAAGGAAGAAGAAGACGTAGGGGCCCCCTCTCCCCTTCTCTTCCGGTGGTGCCGGAACGCTACCGTGGCCATCATCATCATCACGATCTACCCCAACACCTCCGCCATCTTCACCAACATCTCCATCACCTTCCCCCTCTATCTATAGCAGTTCACTCTCCCGCAACCCACTATACCCTGTACTTGAACATGGTGCTTTATGCTTCATATTATTATCCAATGATGTGTTGCCATCCTATGATGTCTGAGTAGATTTTCGTTGTCCTATCGGTGGTTGATGAATTGCTATGATTGATTTAATTTCCTCATGGTTATGTTGCTATCCTTTGGTGCCCATCATATGAGCACGTGCGTAGATCACACCATAGGGTTAGCTGTATGTTGATAGGACTATGTATTGGAGGGCAAGAGTGACAGAAGCTTCAACCTAGCATAGAAATTGATGCATACGGGATTGAAGGGGGACCAATATATCTTAATGCTATGGACATTTCTGCTGAGCTATAGGGAGGAAAAAGAACGGGCTGGCGCTTTGGCCCCGGCAAGGTTGCCGGGGGCTGCAGACACAAGAATCTAACCGCGGCAGGCCAAGGTTGCCGGGGGCTGCAATGTCAGATAAGTTTTTCTCCCCCCACTCCGTGCGCCCGTGTGAACCTTGAACGTATAAGGCTTCGCTTGCTCTCATACCATCTTGCCCCCTCCGTCCCATGTCCGAAAACTCTACTTTGGACCAGAACTTGGTGTAGTGCGGTGGGAAGAGGGCGAGCGAAAGGCCTAGTCCTACTCGGCCCCTACCTCCGCCAAGAGCATGAGCGTAGTCAGGCCGTAGAGCAGGAGGATAGCAAGGCATGTTGCCGGGAGACCATGTTTATCTTAGGATAACGATGATGTGTTCCTCGGTGTGGCCCTCCCCCATGCGCAAACAAAACCCGACAAACACCCTTCCTTTCATTCATACATTTCAAACAAGTATAATTCATACGGAATGGGTACATAAGCAAGGGGATTACAAATTTTGAAATCTCACGAGTGCTTGCGGGCTTACAAACTAGAAAAGATAAGTGCCCCGTGATCCCCATTCTTGCCCCTTTCCTCCCAGGTGCGGCAGGTGAAGGCAAAAAGGAAGGGACGTGGAACACACCGATGGAAGGCCCTCGGCAGAGCGCACGGCGGAGGGAGGGGCGACGCGGTCAGTTGGAGATGAGGTCGACGTGCCCTCACTCGACGCTCTCATCATCGCTGTCGCTGTCCTCCTCATCACTCCCGCTTGAAGTGGGGTCTTCATCGTCGGAGGAGCTCTCCATGCAGCACTTTAGGTGAGTCCCAGAGCCTCCAAAGACATTGACGGAGAGCAGGCCGTTCTCCATTAATTTGAAATAGAGAACGAGCCCCGTCATCAGGCTATGGATGCGAGTGAAGGTCTTCCATCCGCGGCGAAGATACATGGCCCGAGGGCTGGGAAAGTCGACGTCGACCCGCGTGCCGCCGTTCACGCAGCCCCTCATGTGCAACCTCAGGGTCTGGGGCGGATCGAGCTCCATCTCACAAGCGAATGGCACAGGAAGACGAAGGCGACGACGCGGTGGCCGACGCGGACTGATGAAGAACTCACAAGGCTGGTCCCTGACGTGGCCCTCCATCGGAGGAGGCATCACTGGCAGAGGCAAGGCCGGTGCGCCGCCCTATCCCCCTCTTCCCCGAGCGCCACGCCGGCCTCGACCTCGCTCCCTCCCCCTTCCTCTCATGGCCGGCTCCACCGCCACGGGTTCTTGGGAAGGAGGCACGCGCTGTCGAGCAGAGACCCTCGCCGCCATCGTCGAAGGACCGGCGCCCCCTCTCGCCATGGCAGATGAAAGAGCGGAGCCGAGGTGGAAGGAGAGGGATGATGAAAGATTGTGGGGTGCCACCCCTCCCCCTTCTTATAAAGGGACGGGGTCGGGACTCGGCCGCCCCACTCAGCCAATACGACCATTAGGGGCACAGAGAATCGAGGCCGACCCACTGCCCCAATCAGCAGCGACCCATTTCCCTGCCTCGCCATCCAAGGCCCACACCCACCGCCTACCGTCTTCAGAGCACGGGGGACATGTGGCAGGCTAGCAGAAATCGAGGGGACAAATGAGACGGCCGTTCTCCACCCCGTGGTCGTGGGGCATGGGTGCCTTGAAGACCACGACCTGAGCCCACTCAGTAAATGAGCCACACCTATGCGTTTTCCTCTTTTTACGGGGAAGGCGCGAGCCACCTCTTTACCATGATGTGACGCATGCATGTGGAAACCGCCCCACGCACGACTCCCACATCACGCATGACCCTCCACGTCGCGCGTTCAACATGGGTCGTGGGGAAGCACAACGGATGAAGAAATTACTGCGGTAAAAATCCGCCCCACCTGCCCGCGCATCATTCTGGGCCTAGCCCAACAACGCGTCGTGCTTATGTGTGGCCCAGGCCCGGGGGCTCCTGTCGGTGTACAGAAATAGGGGCTCTGCTTTTGCACCCCTTTACTTGTGCTCGGGCAGTCAGAGCTATGCCCACGACCACACTAAGCAGGGCAGAGGAGGGATGCCGGAGCACAAGACGACCAGAGCAATGCCAAGACTAGAGACGCAAAGAGAGCAAGAGGGCGAGGTGGACTCCCCCGGCAAGACCCTTGCCGGGGTGGCTTCTGCAGCCTCGGCAAGATCATTGCCGGGGCAACTTGCCTGATGCCAGCAGAGCGCGCCACCCTTGAGCCCAAGGGGTTCCCACGCCATGTTGGAACCAAGGCTCGGGAGGCACCTCCGTGGTGGCATGTAGATCTTTGTAGAGATCATAGACACACAAGATCAGATGGAAACCAGAAGACGACGATCCTTGGCGAGATCCTTGCCAAGGAGATTGATGAGACCCCCGGCAAGATCATTGCCGGGGACGACCACGGTGCCGTAGCAAGACCCTTGTCGGGCCCTTGGCAATACCCTTGCCGAGGACGCCTGCGGGGCCGCAGCCAGGCCCACGTCCGACAAGACTCCACTGCCGCTCCCGTACAGCTACCAGCTCGACCAGCTGAGCATGCATTTGCGTGGCAGCACGCGGCCTCTACACCAACTCAGCAAGCACCTGCGTGATGGCATGTAGATCTTTGTGAAGGCTCCACCACCGCGCCAGCCCAGCAGCCAGCCAACGTGGCGCTACAACGCCTCATCAGCTTGGACGCGCGTCGGAGCCAGGCGAGGCGATGACAGTTGGGACAAGCTTCTTTGTCGTCCCCAATAAAGCAAGAGGGGTACGTCGGCGGCGCATTAAATGCATTTGTCCAATGATGCCAGGGGATAGACTCAGCCCCTGTATACCTTTCCACCACCTGTGTGCCACTGTGGCAACCCCTTTTTGCCTATAAAAGGAGGCCCGAGGTGTACTGGAGGGGGATTAGGATCTTTTGGACTAGAGAGCCACTGCAGCTAGTTCAAGAACACAAGAACACCTAAATATACATGAAAGCAGGACTAGGGTTTTACGCGTCTCCGCGGCCCGAACCTGGGTAAACAATTCGTGTGCTGTCCGCTAGACCCGATCTTTGCACAACCCCGCACCCGCCAACCATAGAAGGGATCCCAGTGACCCCATATGTGTCGTTTCCCACCGACAGTGGGAGATGGGAGAGGGGTGTCGGCCATCACTGCCACTACCATACACTTTCCTGCCTTACATTATTTTGCCTTATTTGTTGCTAGGTGTTGCTTGCTCAAGAAAAGGTAGGTGCGCTCAGCGCACCAGACTTTGTTGTTTTACGTCGTGCACTAGAGGGCGACAACACTTATAGCTTGGGAGCTATTGTGGCACGACGCCTCCATGTTGATAAGTCCAAGGGTAAAATACATGGTGGGGTTTTCGCTACTCGTTTGGCGGCTCACTCTAATGTTGAGATACGCCTTCATGATTACCCTCTCACCAAGGTTTACCTCGATGACGCAGCCATAGATCACCACCATTTTACTGATATCGAATCTCCTAACATCCCTGTTCCATATAACCTGGTTTTAAGTGTGAAGACTCGTGATATTATTCAATTGCCTACTCCTGCTTTGTTTGATCCTGTTGCCAGGGGCGGATATAGGATTATGCCTGTGGACATCATCGCCTACCGGAAGATCAGGCTTTAGCACAGGAGGAACCTCGGCAGTGGGATGCCTGGATGCCTACTCCTCAGCACCCTGACTACTATCCAGGCTACTAATCGATTACCAAGCTAGGCCAAAAGCCTAAGCTTGGGGGAGTACGTGTTTCTCACCGACATTACATTCATGTTCACACATCTCATTCCAGTTGTCGGTGTTTACACTTTTTCATTGCTTCATCCATGCTTAATTTTATTTTCTTGCTTTCTTCTTCTGTGTTTGAAAAACCTTAGAAAAACCAAAAAAATAGTTGTAGCTAATTTACTTTCTTTGCATGCTTAGCTGTAGCACTCAAAAGAAAACCCAAAAGATTTTCTTGTTCTTCTTTTGTTTGTTGGGAGCTTTCCCGTCTAAATAGTTTTTATCGCTTTTGCTTTCCCTTTTTGATTGCTTGTTCAAGAAAACTAAAAACTCCAAAAAAATCAGTGTGCTTCTTTGAACTTATTTTTCTTTTATTCGAGTCTTATCGAGGAGAGGACCACGATAAAAATGTGGAGTGGCTCTCATTTGAATAAATTGTTGATCTAATAAAGAGCCCATTTTACCTTGTCTTCTGCTGTTGAATAAAATTTTTGCAGATTCCGGCTTAGTCCACGACACTCTTGCACTATTATTATGTTCACATCCTTCAGTCGTGCAAGTGAAAGGCAATAATGACAATATTGCATGAACTGGCCGTGGCAGAGAGAAACGGGTATGAACTCAACTTGTTCTGTTTGTGTAAATATGTTTAACCTAGTACCCATGATTTAGCCCATTATGATTTAACATGTTTGCAATGAAAATTAGAGATTATAGTTTCTCATGCCATGCATAAGTAGCTAGGAGGGGATAATGATTTATCTTGGATGTCAACATTGCGTTAAAATGATTGTGATGTAGTATGATGATATGGTATCCTCCTCTGAATGTTCGAGTGGCTTGACTTGGCACATGTTCATGCATGTAGTTCAATCAAAACCAACATAGCCTCGATGATATTTATGTTCATGGTGTTCATATCCTACTCATGCTAGCGTCCAATGTTACTTATGCATAATGCATGTTCATGACCGTTGTTGCTCTCTAGCTGGCCGCTTCTCAATCTAATTGCTAGCCTTTGCCTGTACTAAGTGGGAATTCTGCTTGTACATCAAAAACCTTGAACCCAAGTTATTCCAGATGAGTCCACCATACCTACCTATATGCGGTATTACCCTGCCGTCCTAAGTAAATTTACATGTGCCACCTATAAAACTTCTAATAAATATCCTTTTTGTGTGCCTGGATCGTTCATGGAACGACAGGAGGTGGTCGGTATCTTCCATGCTAAGCGGGTTATTCTCAGGTCGAGTGTTTATTCACACGCCACCGCACAAGAAAAAGGGCGGTAATAGGGATGCCCAGTCCTAAACTGAAAGCCGAAAAAGCTTACAAATTATCAAACAAAAACTCCCAATGGAGTCAAAACCTTTACTTTATCACTTGGGAACTGCCACTAGCGTGCTTAGCATGGAAGATTTTGATAACTGATGGCCGTGAAGTAAATGAGAAGGGTGCATGTCTCAAAATATCATTTACCTCTGTTTTAAAACTTGAGCTCTGGCACCTCTGCAAATCACTGCTTCCCTCTGCGTAGGGACTATCTATTAACTTTTATGTTGTGTCATCACCTTCTAAAATAAGCGCCAGAACCTGAGAGCAATGTTGTCATGCTTATGCATTGTGTGTAGCTAATGTTGGGTGCATCATGACTGGATCTTTTCTACCATGAATTACAATGTTTAGTCACTGTTTGGACTTTGGAGGTGCTCCACATTATTGTTTTGCGGTCTCAGAAAGGGCTAGTGAGATACCACTATTGTCATATTATACCACGGTTGTTTTGACAATGTGCTAATGTTTGAGATGTCTTATTATTGCTCGCCAGCTAATTATGTTATTGATATGAGTTAATATAATTTTTAAGAGTTATTGTCACCATGGTTAGTTATAATGTTGGCTGAAAACCTGGGTGATGTTTAAGCTTATTTATGCAAACACGAGCAAAAGAGATCGTAAAAGTGTTTCTTTTTCACTTTCAGTTTATCAACTAAATTGCTTGAGGACAAGCAAAGGTTTAACCTTGGGGGAGTTCATACGTCTCCAATGTATCTACTTTTCCTAATGCTTTTCCTCTTGTTTTGGACTCTAATTTGCATGATTTGAATGAAACTAACCCTGGACTGATGTTGTTTTCAGCAGAACTACCATGGTGTTGTTTTTGTGCAGAAATAAAAGTTCTCGGAATGGAACGAAACTTTGTGAGGTATTTTTATATCAATAAAGAGAATTTTTGGAGCCAAGATCCACCGGAGGGCGGCACCTGGGTGGGCACAACCCACCAGGGCGCGCCCCCACCTCCTAGCATGCCCAGGTGGGTTGTCCCCACCTGGTGGCCCCGCAGACCTCAAACCTGATACTATAAAATCACATATTTGGAGGAAAAAACTAGGGAGAAAGGATTATCGCGTTCCACGAGACACAAGCACCGTCACCTCCTGTTCTTCATCGGAAGGCCAAATCTAGAGTCCGTTTGGGGCTCCGGAGAGGGAGATCTTCGTTCTTCGTCATCACCAACCCTTCTCCATTGCCAATTCCATGATGCCCCCCACCGGGAGTGCGTAATTCCTTCATAGGCTCGCTGGTTGGTGAGGAGTTGGATGAGATTCATCATGTAATCGAGTTAGTTTTGTTAGGGTTTGATCCCTAGTATCCAGTATGTTCTAAGATTGATGTTGCTATGACTGTGTCATGCTTAATGCTTGTCACTTTGGGCCCGGGTGCCATGATTTCAGATCTGAACCGTTTATGTTATCACCATTATATCCATGTTCTAGATCCAATCTTGCAAATTATAGTCACCTACTACGTGTTATGATCCGGCAACCTCGGAGTGACAATAGTCGAGACAACTCCCGGTGATGACCGTAGTTTGAGGAGTTCATGTATTCACTGTGTGTTAATGCTTTGTTCTGGTTCTCTATTAAAAGGAGGCCTTAATATCCCTTAGTTTTCAATTGGACCCCACTACCACGGGAGGGTAGGATAAAAGATGTCAAGCAAGTTCTTTCCATAAGCACGTATGAATATTTACGGAATACATGCCTACATTATATTGATGAACTGGAGCTATTGCTGTATCGCCCTAGGTTATAACTGTCTCATGATGAATATCATCCAACAAGTCACCGACCCAATGCCTACAAATTTATCTTATATTGTTCTTACTAAGTTACTACTGCTTTCATTACCATTGCACTTGCTACAAAACTATTGCTATCACTGTTACCGTTACCTTTGGTACTGTCACTACTAACTATCATGTTACTTTGCTACTGATCAAGTTGTTACAGATAATTAATCTCCAGGTGTGGTTGAATTGACAACTAAGCTGCTAATACTTTCAAGTATTATTTGGCTCCCCTTGTGTCGAATCTATAAATTTGGGTTGAATACTCTACCCTTGAAAACTGTTGCGATCCCCTATACTTGTGCGTTATCAAATCCTTTTTCTGGCGCCGTTGCCGGGGAGCATAGCTATATTTGTTGAGTCACCTGGGATTATTATCAATTTATCACTATGAAGAATATGAAGGATGCTAAGACTAAGATTTATCCCTCTAAGACAAGGGGAGGTGAGGAACTGCCATCCAGTTCCGCTTTAGATTCACCTTCTGTTATAAGTAAGCTTGCAACACCACTACATGTTATTAATCCTGATATGTCACAAGTTGTTGATGATGCTACTTTTGCTATGAATGATACTTATGATGATGCTAGTACCTTGCTTGATGATAATGATGTGCCACTTGGTGACTTTCTTGATGAACAAATTGCTAGAGTAATTCAACATGATGTTGCTGAATCTGATGATGAGCTTGAATCTGAAACTCCTGAAACACCTACTAGAACTAGCCTTCCTAGATATGAATTGCCTAAGGTACCGGAAGGTTATGTTATGAATGAGGAGACAACTAAAGACATTCTTGCTTGTAAGGATACAAATGATCTAGAGAAATTACTATGCAAGTATAAAGAAAAATCTCTGAATGCTAGAATGAAATATGATCCTAAGTTTGCTACTTCACCTATCTTTATTGATGATAAGGATTATGAATTCTCTGTCAACCCAGAGTTAATTACTTTGGTTGAATCTGATCCTTTCCATGGTTATGAAACTGAAACTATTGTGGCACATCTTACTAAGTTGAATGACATAGCCACCCTTTTTTACTCATGATGATAAGACTCGTTATTACTTTATTCTCAAATTATTTCCGTTCTATTAAAGGGTGATGCTAAATCTTGGTGCAATACTCTTGCTCCTGGTTGTGCATAGTCCCTAGGATATGATTTATTACTTCTCTAAAAAATATTTCCCTGCTCATAAGAAACAAGCAGCTTTAGAGGAAATATTTAACTTTGTGCAAATTAAAGAAGAGAGTCTCCCACAAGATTGGGGGAGACTTTGCTAGTTACTTAATGCTTTGCCTGATCATCCTCTTAAGAAAAATGAAATACTCGATATCTTCTATAATGGACTAACCGATGCTTCTAGGGACTTCCTAGATAGTTGTGCTGGTTGTGTTTTCAGGGAACGAACTGTTGGGCAAGCTGAAGAATTATTGAATAACATATTGAAAAATTATGATGATTGGACTCTTCCTGAACCACCGCCTAAACCCACTCCGAAGAAGAGGGGTATATTATATCTCAGTCTTGAAGATATGCAAGAGGCAAAGAAATCTATGAAGGAAAAAGGTATTAAAGCTGAGGATGTTGAACATTTACGTCCAATTGAAGAAGCACATGGGACTAATACACCACCACCTCCTAAGGTGGTAGAGGTAAATTATCTTATGGAATTCAATGATAATGACAATCCTCACAATATGCACCCTAGCCAATGCCTTTATGAGTTTGAAAACTATATTAGAAAACAAGATCACTTCAATGCAAATGTTATGAAACAATTGAAATACAATTCTGATATGATTGCTCGCTTGAGTGACTTATTTTTTAGAATATCAAATGATGTTAGAGGTGTCAGATACCACTTACTGAATTTTGTAACATATGCATGTGCAACACGCGGATAATCATGCTACAGTAATCCCACGTTAACGATGCCACATCACCTATGTCACTGTAGTTAATCTCGGGTTGGTTCGAAACCGTTTCAAATATTCAAATTTGAATAATGTCAACAATAAAAGTTTTTCAAACTTTGAAACAAAAATGTTCGGGAGGTGCCCTATTTTGCATATGTAATTATGTGGTAATAAACACATTTTTATAAAATGCCTAAATATTTTAAAATGAATTAAAACAGAAAAGAAAATAAATAAAAAGAAAAACTAAAACTAAAACTAAAAAAAGGAAAGGAGAAAGCCCCCCCCTCAACTGGGCCGACTGGCCCAGCTGGCCACCGCGCCCCCTTGGGCCTCAGCCCACCAGGCCGCCAGGCCGGCCCACCCTCACCCCATAACCTCCCCCCACTCCCCCAGTACACACCAACACACCCCACTGCCCCCGCAAAATATCTCTCTCCCCCCTCTCTCCTGATTGGATCGGGAGGAGATCCTCGCCGCCGAACGCCATCACTGCCTTGCCGGTTCTCCCTCACCCGACTGCTCCTCTTCGTCGCCGTCGTCCCCGTCTACGTCCCCACGCCCCACTGCCCGTGCCCTACAACTATGGTGAGGCCCCGACCTCCCCCTTCTTGCCTCGCTCACTCCTCCACTGCGCCCGCTCGTCGCCGGCTGGTTGCCCCGTCACCGTGCCTCGCGCCCGCCTGCTGCCGTACACGCGCACCCGAGCCCCGCCTCGCTGCGCCTCGCCCCTGTCGCTGCCAAGCGAGGCCACCATCGCCTCGCCCCCCTGCTCGCCCGCGCACATCTGCGCCTGCTGCTGTTGTGGCTCTACTCCGCCCCGCCAGCGCTGCCGACCGCCTACGCTGCTGCCGCCTACGACCGCGCCTGGCTGCAGCCGTCGCGCGCGCCCCCTTGGCCTCTCCTCCTCTCGCGCCCGCGCGCACCCCGCGGCCACCACCCGCAACCCCCTCCCACTGCTACTGCTCTGTTGCAGCTACTACTGCGGCTGCGCCGCCCCCACCCCTCGCGACCACCGCCGCTCACCGGACTCGCCTCGCCCGCCGACCCCGTGCCTCCCTTCCGCCCGCTCACCGCCACTGCTCTGCAGCTCGCTGGCCGCTCCCCATCGGTTCTACTGCCTGCTCGCCGCTCGGTGCATGCCTGGCCCCGCCTCGCCGGCGCTGCGATGGCCTTGTCGGCCCACGCGCGCGCAACCCTCCGCCGGCGCCGCCCGCTGCTCCCCTAGGCCGCGCGCTCCGGCGCCCGCCGCATGCCCCTGCACCACCGGGGCAAAGCCCTGGTTTCCCAGCGCCCACGCCCGCTAGGCGGCGGCCGTTAGGCTCCCCTAAGCCACTGACTAGGGGGCCCCACCCCTAGAACGTATTAAAAAAATGAAAAAGAATTAAAAATAATAATAAATAAATAATAATAAAAATAATTAATTAACCAAATAATTAACTTAATTAATTCTGTTTAAATTAACTAATTATGATTAATTAACCTAATGACTAATTAACCTAATTAACTATTGTTAATTAACAAAACAGTTAATGACATGTGGGGCCCACACGTCAGGTTGACCAGTCAACGCCTCTATTGACTGCTGACGTCATGCTGACATCAGCAAACACTATTCTGGATAATGTTGAATTAAATAATTAAATAAATTCTAAAAATGATTTAAATCTTTTAAAATCAATATAAAATAAACCGTAGCTCGGATGGAAAAACTTTGTACATGAAAGTTGCTCAGAACGACGAGACGAATCCGGATACGCAGCCAGTTTGTCCACCACGCATCCCTAGCATAGCGAACACACAACTTTCGCCCTCCAATTCATCTGTCCCAAAATGCGAAACCCCGGGGATATTTTCCCGGATGTTTCCCCCTTCACCGGTACCACCTCATACCGCGGTAGGGCACCCCTAGCACCGCTACTTGTCATGTCATGCATCGTTGTGCATCTGTTTGCTTAAT
The DNA here is from genome assembly GCF_018294505.1 of Triticum aestivum. Classification (NCBI taxonomy): domain Eukaryota; kingdom Viridiplantae; phylum Streptophyta; class Magnoliopsida; order Poales; family Poaceae; genus Triticum; species Triticum aestivum. Next base: position 394,258,441 of record NC_057809.1, read on the forward strand.
ATTTATTGTTCCTTCCCCCTCTTCTCTCGCTAGACACCGAGACCGACGCCGCAGCTACCCAGTACGACTACGGTGTTGACGACCCCTCTCTCTTGCCAGAGCAACCAGGCAAGCCCCCCCTTGATCACCAGATATCGCTTACTCTTCTCTATACTACTTGCATTAGAGTAGTGTAGCATGTTACTTCTTTCCATTATTCCTATCCCGAGGCATAGCCTATCATTGTTGCTACAACTGTTGATACCTTACCTCCACTCCTAAATTCTTAGTATAGGATGCTAGTTTACCATCAGTGGCCCTACATTCTTGTCCGTCTGCCATGCTATACTATCAGGTTGTGATCACTCGGGAGGTGATCACGGGTATATACTTATATACATAATATATGATACATGTGGTGACTAAAGATAGGTCGGCTTGAAGAGTACCCGCGAGTGATTCACAGATTGGGTCCAAAAGGACATTTGTCCCGATGGCCTTCTAAGTGGATCTTTGTGGCGGAGCGACAGGGTAGGTTGAGACCACCTTGGAGAGAGGTGGGCCTGGCCCTGGTCGGCGTCCGTGGTTATTTCAAAATAACACACTTAACGAGATCTTGGTATTTGATCAGAGTCTGGCTACTGGCCTATACGCACTAACCAACTACGCAGGAACAGTTATGGGCACTCGACGTCGTGGTATCAGTCAAAGCCTTCATGACATCAGCGACTGAGCAGCGCGCGCCGGGTTGGACTGGAACGCCTGCTCTTGTATAAGGGAGGCTAGGTCTGCTCGCTAGTCGCGTTCGCAACGTGCAGGTGTGCAATGGGCGATGGGCCCAGACCCCCGCGCCATAGGATTTAGACCGACGTGCTGACCTCTCTGTTGTGCCTAGGTAGGGCTGTGATGTGTTGATCTTTCGAGGCCGGGCATGACCCAGAAAAGTGTGCGCGGACAAAGGGGATCGAGCGTGTTGGGAAATGTGGTGCACCCCTGCAGGGAAGTTAATCTATTCGAATAGTCGTGATCTTCGGTAATAGGACGACTTGGAGTTGTACCTTGACCTTATGATGACTAGAACCGGATACTTAATAAAACACATCCTTCTAAGTGCCAAATACAACCGGTGATCGCTCTCTCACAGGGTGACGAGGGGAGGATCATCAGTTAGGATTATGCTACACGATGCTACTTGGTGAACTTACCATCTACTCTCTTCTACATGCTGCAAGATGGAGGTGGCCAGAAGCGTAGTCTTCGATAAGGACTAGCTATCCCCCTCTTACTCTGGCATTCTGAAGTTCAGTCCACATATGATACCCTCATTCCATTTGATACCAATGCATACATATGTAGTGTAGCTCCTTGCTTGCGAGTACTTTGAATGAGTACTCACGGTTGCTTTGCTCCCTCTTTTCCCCCTTTCTATACCTGATTCCTGCGACCAGGCGTTGGAGTCCAGGAGCCAGACGCCACTGTCGATGACGACTACTACTACTACTACTCAGGAGGTGCCTACGACTACGTGCAGCCCGCTGAGGACGACCAGGTGTAGTTTAGGAGGATCCCAGGCAGGAGGCCTGCGCCTCTTTCGATTTGTACCCCAATTTGTGCTAGCCTTCTTAAGGCAAACTTGTTTAACTTATGTCTGTACTCAGATATTTTTGCTTCCGCTGACTCGTCTATGATCGAGCTCTTGTATTCGAGCCCTCAAAGCCCCTTGCTTGTAATACGATGCTTGTATGACTTATTTTTATTTGTAGAGTTGTGTTGTGATATCTTCCCATGAGTCCCTGATCTTGATCGTACACGTTTGCGTGTATGATTAGTGTACGATTGAATCGGGGGCGTCACAAGTTGGTATCAGAGCCGACTGCTTGTAGGAATCCCCCTTCCACACTCCTTGGCTGAAGTCGAGTCTAGACATTACAAAACTATTTACTAACATGGATGTGTGCCTTACGGGCCCACATCGCCATCTGGGTGGTATTAGGATCTTTTACTCCCTGATCCTTACTCTGGGACTCTGAACTCTCTTCTACTCGGGTTGAACGATTTTACTAACTTTAACATTAGGATCCCGTGACCACGTTCACTCCAAAGTTGGATAAGCCCTAGTTGTTCCTTAGAGTAGTATATTGAACTTTATCCACACTGTCATTTGACTCATTTGAAACACCTCTGTTTTCATATGGAGCCCACGAGACAGGTCGTGCGCCACACGACGACCATTGGTGCCTCAGGATCACCTGCTGTGTTGGTTGAGATGATGACCTATCTGGGTTATCGCTGGCACCCTGAGTACACCGTCTACGAGGAGTACCAGGACTTCAACCAGGAGCAGTACCGTGCCATCGTCCACCTCTACTCTCGAGAGTATGACTCCACTACCGTGCCACACACTGCTCATGGTGTTGGAGTGACTATCGACATGGCGGTCCACGATGTTGCTTATGCTGCTCTGATACGTCTTCGTGGAGAGTATCGGGAGTTGGACACCTCCCCCTTCAGGCACATTGCTATCGCATCCGATGTTGGTGCGGAGGGATACTACACTGCTGCCTACTCCACTTTCACCCGAGAGCCCTTCTACCATCAGAACCTGGTTCTGCATGCTGATGGGCTGGATAGAGCTAACCGAGCTCTTCGCCACGAGTTGAACACCACCCGTCAGCACCTATACCGTGCTCTGACGATGTTGCACCCCTCTGTCCGATCTAGTGATCTGTCGTGTTCTGTGATCTACCCTGCCAGGACCGTGGTGCCCCAGGGCGTCGGCTGGCCAGATGTGGGAGGCTACTCTCCCGCACTTGGTCCTCTCTTGCCACCTGCGCATCGGGTTCCACACCAGAGTATCTGCGGACCCCAAGCTACTCACGTGGAGGACTTCCCTTCACGTCACTACCAGCTGTCCGGCTACACCTACATCCACAGTTCCTCCTGGGACTGATGTAGGCTTGCTTGTTAGTGTTAGATGCATTTGCCGCGAGCCTGTGTACCACCTATGATGTTCTTAGCCTATGTACTGAACTCTGTGTACTGAACTCTATGCATGATCTCTTTTGTAAGTTATGCCAACTACTATGTAGTATCTATCGTGTTCCTTTCATTATGCATGTTTCATCATGAATGATTCTTGTCCTTGCAATTTCTCAATGCTGAACTACCCCTGATATATATTAGCAGGATGGTCAGACCAGGTGGTCGTGGTCGTGGTGGCCATGCCCCACCACCGCCTGAGTACATGGCTGGTATGATCCAATAGTTCGAGCTGAACCGCCAATTCATGGAAAATATGATGGCTCAGTTTCCTCGCCCCAATATGAACTAGCAGCCAGCCCAAGTGACTCTGCAGGATTTCATGCGCCTCAACCCAACTGTGTATCGCAGCTCAACTCAGCCTCTGGATGTTGATTACTGGCTCCATGACATCACCTATGAGATGGAGTCTGCTGATGTAGCCCCTGCCAGCTATGTCACCTTTGCTTCCTTCTTCCTGAAAGGACCCGCTGCTCAATGGTGGGACAGCCACCGGCGAACTCTGCCGGTTGGAACAATCATCAGCTGGCCAGAATTCCAAGCCGCTTTCTGTGCCCGTTTCATTCCTCAGGGAGTCATGGACCGGAAGAAGCGCGAGTTCCGCAATCTCACCCAGGGCAACAAAACTGTGGAAGCTTATCAGCGGGAGTTTCTGGATTTATCCCGCTATGCTGAAGAAGAAATTGCAACTGACGCACACAGACAGGAGAAGTTCCATGATGGCCTTCAAGCTGACATCAAGCTCGCGCTTCTAGTGCATGACTTTGCTGATTTCGCCACCTTGGTGAACAAGGCCATCAATGTCGAAACTGGTCTGCAGGAACACCAGAGCTCTCATAGGCGCAACCATGACACAGGCTCATCTTCGAGCCCGTTCTCGCAGAAGCGTAGGATATGGATTCCCAATAGCATGTACCAGCCAACTGCACCTGCTCCAAGACAGTCCTATGCTGCACCGCGTCTGCCTCCCCCACCAACTAGGCAGCTAAGACTTCCAGCTCCACCACCCCGAGCTCCTGTTCCCACTCCCAATAATGGTCTGTGCTACAAGTGTGGCCTACCAGGTCACCTCGCCAGGAACTGCTTTCAGAACCAGAATCAACTGGCCCTTCCTGCAGCTGGCCGTGGAAGCAACCAGCCTCGCAACAACAATGCCAGATCTTATGGTCGTGTTCATGCCAACCACGTTGATCTCAATAAAGTTCTAGACCAGTCTGCTACCGTGATGGGTACACTCCTCGTAAATTCAGTACCAGCATCTATTTTAATTGATACAGGTGCATCACATTCATTCATGTCAGAAGAATTTGCATGCTTGCACGACATTAAATGTGAGGACATGAACACTTCGCTATTAGAACACACTCCCGCGGGCCAATGTCGGACCTCCATGATTTGCAACGACGTCCCCGTTGAAATCGAAGGACTGGAATTCCTTGTCTCTCCCATCGTACTGAAGTCCTATAGCATCGACCTCATTCTGGGAATGGATTGGTTGAAAGCGCATACTGCTTCTATAGTTTGCACCACTAAGACCATCCATCTGCTACACCCTTCTGATGAAATAATTACCTACCAAGCTCATCTAGTTCAGAACACCGAGGCACGGCTTTTGCCTTGAATGCGTTAAATGCTGCACCACTCGAGGGCATTGAAAACATTCCCTTCATTCGTGAATTCCAAGACGTCTTTCCAGAAGAACTTCCAGGGATTCCCCCTAATAGCTGTCGAATTCATCATCGACTTGAAACTAGGCACCAATCCTATAGCCAAATGACCCTACAAGATGCCGCCACATGAACTCATTGAGCTTAAGGAGGAAATCGACAAATCTATTAGCAAAGGTTTCATTCGCCCTAGTTGCTCTCCTTGGGGAGCACCTTCTCTCTTTGTTAAGAAGAAGGATGGGACAAACCGATTAGTCCAAGACTACCATCCTATAAACCAAGCTACCATTCAGAATAAATATCCTCTTCCTCAGATCAATGATCTTTATGATCAACTGGCTGGCTCATCAGTGTTCTCCAAACTCGACTTGAGGTTGGGTTACCACAAGATCCGTGTTTGTGAAGAGGATATCCCAAAAACCGCCTTCGTGACTCGGTATGGATCATACGAGTACACCGTCATGTCATTCGGCTTAACGAATGCTCCAGCCACTTTCTCTCGTCTGATGAACTACATATTAATGGATTACCTCGACAAGTTCGTCGTGGTTTATCTGGATGATATCCTGGTATTTTCTAAGAACAAACAAGAACATGCTGAACATCTTTGTCTTGTGCTGGAAAAGCTTCGAGAGCATCAACTCTATGCTAAGTATTCCAAGTGTGAGTTCTGGCTCCTCGAAGTAACCTATCTTGGGCATGTCATCTCCAAGGATGGTATTGCCATTAACCCTAAATGAGTCCAGGCTATTCTCGATTGGACTCCTGTGAAGAATGTCAATTAAGTCCGAAGTTTTCTCATTCTCGCCAGCTATTGCCGTCGATTTGTTGAGAAATTCTCCAAGATCGCTAGGCCTCTAACTAATCTGTTGCATAAGGGTGTCAAGTTCCAATGGACAGACAAGTGTCAGGAAAGTTTCCAGGCACTCAAAGACAAGTTTTATTCTGCCCCGGTGCTTGCTCCACCTGATACTAAGGACTTCGTCATTTACTGCGACGCTTCTCGTCAAGGATTAGGCTGTGTCCTAATGCAAGAGCGCAGAGTGATTGCTTATGCCTCTCGTCAACTGCGCCCTCTTGAAGAAAACTACCCATTTCACGACCTCGAGCTTGCTGCTGTCATTCATGCTTTGAAGCAGTGGCGACATTACCTTGTCGGTAATCGATGCGAGATCTTCACCAACCACCAAAGTCTGAAGTATCTGTTTACTCAGCCAGACCTGAACCTTCGACAACAGAGATGGATGGAGACTGTTGCAGACTTTGACGTGGGTATATCCTATACCCCAAGCAAGGCTAATGTAATGGCTGATGCCTTGAGCCGCAAGTCTTACTACAACCACCTCCAGGTTCACAAGGTTGAGCCCTTGCTTGTTGAAGAATTCAGAAAGTTGAACCTCCATATAGTTCCTTTGGGTGCACTTGCTCCCCCTCCCCCCGAGTGCCGCAAGATGAACCTCCACGTAATTACCCAGGGTTGTCTCAATACCCTGGTTGCTAAACCTGATCTCATGGACAGCATCAAAACGCTATAGAATTATGACTCTCAAGTCCACAAGATTAAGCGCCACCTCGCTGAAGGAAGGCCCTGGTTCTTCACTATTGCTGATGATGGCATCTTGTACTTCAAGGGCCGCCTAGTGGTGCCATGTTCAGAGGAAAACCATGATATGACACAGGAGGTTATGAAAGAAGCCCATGATATGCCTCTATCTATCCATCCTGGTAGTACAAAGATGTACCAAGACATCCGTCAGAGATTCTGGTGGTCTAATATGAAGCAAGACATTGCTTGTTATGTTGCTGAGTGTGACGTTTGCCGTCGTATCAAAGCTGAATATCAAAGGCCTGCTGGAACTCTGCAACCTATCTCTATTCCTCAATGGAAATGGGACCATGTTGAAATGGACTTTGTCACTGGATTTCCCAAATCACAGAAAGGTAATGATGCTATTCTTGTCATCATTGACCGGCTTTCTAAAGTTGCACATTTTCTGGCGGTCAAAGAAACAATCACTGCTAGTCAGCTTGCAACTCTCTACATGTCCAAAATTGTTTCACTTCACGGTATTCCACTGGTTATCAGTTTGGACCATGGCAGCTTATTCACTTCAAGATTCTGGGCAAGTTTCCAAGAAGCTATGGGAACTCATCTGTCGTTCAGTACTGCGTTTCATCCTCAGTCGCAAGGGCAGGTTGAACGTGTCAACCAAGTTCTCGAAGACATGCTTCGAGCTTGTGTAATTTCCTTCGGCAAGAAATGGGAGGAATCTCTTCCGTATGCCGAGTTCTCTTATAATAATAGCTATCAAGCTAGTCTGAAGATGTCCCCCTTCAAAGTGTTATATGGACGAAAGTGTCGGACCCCTCTGAACTGGTCAGAAACTGGGGAACGTCCACTCTTTGGTCCGGATATTTTCCAATAGGCCGAAGAACAAGTCCGCATTATTCGTGAGAATCTCAAGACTACTCAGTCACGTCAGAAAAGTCAGTATGACCGCCATCACAAGGACATGGTCTATCAACCTGGCAAAAAGGCTTATCTTCAAGTTACACCAATGAAGGGTGCTCACCGCTTCGGGATCAAGGGTAAGCTAGCTCCTCCTTATATCGGTCCCTTCACTATTCTCGAAAGGCGTGGAGAAGTGGCATATCAACTGGAGCTTCCGCCGATCCTTTCTCAGGTTCACGATGTGTTCCATGTGTCACAGCTCCGCCGTTGCTTCAAGGATCCAATCCGAGCAGTGGATCATGAAGTGCTCGAATTGCAATAGGACCTCTCCTACAAAGAGCATCCGGTCTGCATTCTCGACCAAGCTGAACGCCGCACACATCAGAAAGCGATCAAGTTCCTCAAGGTCCAATGGTTGCATCACTCTGAAGATGAAGCCACTTGGGAACACGAGGACCGCCTGCGTGATGAATACCCCGCACTGTTTCCTTCTACCTCCTAAATCTCGGGACGAGATTTCTTGTAGTGGAGGAGTTTTGTAACGCCCGGATAATCATGCTACAGTAATCCCACGTTAACGATGCCACGTCACCTCTGTCACTGTAGTTAATCTCGGGTTGGTTTGAAACCGTTTCAAATATTCAAATTTGAATAATGTCAACAATAAAAGTTTTTCAAAATTTAAAACAAAAATGTTCGGGAGGTGACCTATTTTGCATATGTAATTATGTGGTAATAAACACATTTTTATAAAATGCCTAAATATTTTAAAATGAATTAAAACAGAAAAGAAAATAAATAAAAAGAAAAACTAAAACTAAAACTAAAAAAAGGAAAGGAGAAAGCCCCCCCTCAACTAGGCCTACTGGCCCAGCTGGCCACCGCGCCCCCCTTGGGTCTCAACCCACCAGGCCGCCAGGCCGGCCCACCCTCACCCCATAACCTCCCCCACTCCCTCCAGTAGACACCGACACACCCCCACTCCCCCCGCAAAATATCTCCCTCCCCCTCTCTCCCGATTGGATCGGGAGGAGATCCTCGCCGCCGAACGCCATCGCTGCCTCGCCAGTTCTCCCTCACCGGACTGCTCCTCTTTGTCGCCGTCTTCCCCGTCTACCTCCCCACGCCCCACTGCCCGTGCCCTACAACTGCGGTGAGGCCCCGGCCTCCCCCTTCTTGCCTCGCTCACTCCTCCACCGCGCCCGCTCATCACCGGCTGGTTGCCCCGTCACTGTGCCTCGTGCCCGCCTGCTGCCGTACATGCGCACCCGAGCCCCGCCTCACTGCGCCTCGCCCCTGTCGCTGCCAAGCGAGGCCACCGTTGCCTCGCCCCCTGCTCGCCCGCGCGCACTCGCGCCTACTGCTGCCGTGGCTCTGCTCCGCCCCACCAGCGCCACCGACCGCCTATGCTGCTGCCGCCTAGGACCGCGCCCGGCCGCAGCCCTCGCGCGCGCGCCCTTGGCCTCTCCTACTCTCGCGCCCGCGTGCTCCCCGCGGCCACCACCCGAAACCCCCTCCCGCTGTTGCTGCTCTGTTGCAGCAGCTGCTGCTACTGCGGCTGCGCCGCCCCCGCCCCTCGCGACCACCGCCGCTCACCGCGCTCGGCTCGCCCACCGACCCCATGCCTCCCTTTCGCTCGCTCACCACCGCTGCTCTACAGCTCGCTGGCCACGCCCTGTCGCCTCTGCTGCCCGCTCGCCGCTCGGCGCGTGCCTGTCCCCTCCTTGTCGGTGCTGCGGTGGCCTTGCCGGCCCACGCGCGCACATCCCTCCGCCGGCGCCGCCCGCTGCTCCCCCTGGGCCGCGCGTTCCGACGCCTGCCGCATGCGCCTGCACCACCAAGGCGAAGCCTCGGTTTCCCAGCACCCGCGCCCGCTAGGCGGTGTCCGTTAGGCTCCCCTGAGCCACTAACTAGGGGGCCCCACCCCAGAACGTATTAAAAAATGAAAAAGAATTTTAAAAAATAATAAAAAATTAATTAATTAATTAATTAACTAATTAGTTAACTAATTAATTCTGTTTAAATTAACTAATTATGATTAATAAACCTAAAGACTAATTAACTACCGTTAATTAACAAAACAGTCAATGACATGTAGGGCCCACACGTCAGGTTGACCAGTCAACGCCTCTGTTGACTGCTGACGTCATGCTGACATCAGCAAACACTATTCTGGATAATGTTGAATTAAATAATTAAATAAATTCTAAAAATGATTTAAATCTTCTAAAATCAATATAAAATAAACCCTAGCTCGGATGGAAAAACTTTGTACATGGAAGTTGCTCAGAACGACGAGACGGATCCGGATACGCAGCCCGTTCATCCACCACGCATCCCTAGCATAGCGAACACGCAGCTTTCCCCCTCCAATTCATCTGTCCGAAAATGCAAAACCCCCTTCACCGGTACCACCTCACCGGTACCACCTCATACCGCGTTAGGGCACCCCTAGCACCGCTACTTGTCATGTCATGCATCGCTATGCATCTGTTTGCTTAATATTTATTGTATCTTCCCCCTCTTCTCTCGCTAGACACCGAGACCGACGCCGCTGCTACCCAGTATGACTACGGTGTTGACGACCCCTCTCTCTTGCCAGAGCAACCAGGCAAGCCCCCCCTTGATCACCAGATATTGCCTACTCTTCTCTATATTGCTTGCATTAGAGTAGTGTAGCATGTTACTGCTTTCCGTTATTCCTATCCTGATGCATAGCCTGTCATTGTTGCTACAACTGTTGATACCTTACCTACACTCCTAAATGCCTAGTATAAGATGCTAGTTTACCTTCAGTGGCCCTACATTTTTGTCCGTCTGCCATGCTATACTATCGGGCTGTGATCACTCGGGAGGTGATCACGCCTATATACTTATATACATAATGTTGGGGAACGTAGCAGAATTTTAAAATTTTCTACGCATCACCAAGATCAATCTATGGAGTCATCTAGCAATGAGGGAAAGGGGAGTGCATCTACATACCCTTGTAGATTGCGAGTGGAAGCGTTTAAGAGAACGAGGTTGATGGAGTCATACTCGTCATGATCCAAATCACAGATGACCAAGTGCCAAACGGACGACACCTCCGCGTTCAACACACGTACGGTTGGGAAGACGTCTCCTCCTTCTTGATCCAGCAAGAGGAAGGAGAGGTTGATGGAGATCCAGTAGCATGACGGCGTGGTGGTGGAAGTAGTGGTGATCTCGGCAGGGCTTCGCCAAGCTCCAACGAGAGAGAGAGAGGTGTTACGAGGGGAGAGGGAGGTGCCAAGGGCTTGGGTGTGTCTGCCCTTCCCCCCACTATATATAGAACCCCTAGGGGGGCTCCGGCCCTAGGAGATCCAATCTCCAAGGGGGGGCGGCGGCCAAGGGGGGAACTTGCCCCCCAAGTGAGGCGGGGCGCCCCCACCCCTAGGGTTTCCAACCCTAGGCACAGGGGGAGGCCCATGGGGGGCGCACCAGCCCACCAGGGGCTGGTTCCCCTCTCACTTCAGCCCATGGGGCCCTCCGGGATAGGTGGCCCCACCCGGTGGACCTCCGGGACCCTTCTGGTGGTCCCGGTACAATACCGATTACCCCCGAAACTTTCCCGATGGCCGAAACTGGACTTCATATATATAAATCTTCACCTCCAGACCATTTCGGAACTCCTCATGATGTCTAGGATCTCATCCGGGACTCTGAACAACTTTCAGGTTACTGCATACTAACATCTCTACAACCCTAGCGTCACTGAACCTTAAGTGTGTAGACCCTACGGGTTCGGGAGACATGCAGACATGACCGAGACGACTCTCCGGTCAATAACCAATAGCAGGATCTGGATACCCATGTTGGCCCCCTCATGTTCCACGATGATCTCATCGAATGAACCATGATGTCGAGGATTCAATCAATCCCGTATTCAATTCCCTTTGTCAATCGGTACGTTACTTGCCCGAGATTCGATCGTCGGTATCCCAATACCTCATTCAATCTCGTTACCGGCAAGTCACTTTACTCGTACTGTAACACATGATCCCGTGACCAAACACTTGGTCACATTGAGCTCATTGTGATGATGCATTACCGAGTGGGCCCAGAGATACCTCTCCGTCATACGGAGTGACAAATCCCAGTCTCGATCCGTGTCAACCCAACAGATACTTTCGGGGATACCTGTAGTATACCTTTATAGTCACCCAGTTATGTTGTGATGTTTGGTACACCCAAAGCACTCCTACGACATCCGGGAGTTACACGATCTCATGGTCTAAGGAAATGATACTTGACATTGGAAACGCTCTAGCAAACGAACTACACGATCTTGTGCTATGCTTAGGATTGGGTCTTGTCCAGCACATCATTCTCCTAATGATGTGATGCTGTTATCAACGACATCCAATGTCCATAGTCAGGAAACCATGACTATCTATTGATCAACGAGCTAGTTAACTAGATGCTCACTAGGGACATGTTATGGTCTAGGTATTCACACATGTATTATGATTTCCGGATAACACAATTATAGCATGAATAATAGACAATTATCATGAACAAGGAAATATAATAATAATCATTTTATTATTGCCTCTAGGGCATATTTCCAACAGTCTCCCACTTGCACTAGAGTCAATAATCTAGTTACATTGTGATGAATCGAACACCCATAGAGTTCTGGTGTTGATCATGTTTTGCTCGTGGAAGAGGTTTAGTCAACGTGTCGGTGTACAAAAAGTGGGGTACACTTTTGGTACCCCTATAACTGTGCACGGGCAGTCTGAGCAACACCACACCAAGCAAGGCAAGGGAGGTGAGCCAAGGTAAGACTGAAGCTCAAGAGAACTAGAACGACGCCAAGGCCAAGACCACAAAGAGCAAAGGGGACAAAGCGGAGTCCCCCAGCAAGATCCTTGTCGGGAGACAGTTCTTGCAGGCCCGGCAAGACCCTTGCCGCGGCGACTCGTCCCGTGCCTACGGAGCAAGTCACCCTTGAGTCCACTGCCCCCAAAGGGCAAGGATTCGGGGGACATCCCCGTGGCGGCATGTAGATCTTTGTGAAGACATTCAAGATCAGATACGCACTAAGGAGATGACAACCCTTGGCAGGATCCCAGCCGAGGAAGACCACAAGGCCCCCGGCAAGCGCCTTGCCGGGGATGACAGCAGGCGCCTCGGCAAGACCGTTGCCGGGGCCCCGGCAAGGCCCTTCCCGAGGACTCCTCCAGGGCCACCATCAGGCCCACACCGACTAAACCTCCACCACCGCATGCATGCAACTGCCGACCCAACGAGCTGGGCAGGCACCTGCGTGGCGACATGCAGATCTTCGTGAAGACCCACCACTGCACCACCTCAGCTGCCTGCTTACCTACGTGGCATCGCAGGCGTCGCTGGCCAGGGCCCGTGTCGACACAAGAAGGAGCGGCGACGGATGAGACAGGTTTCTCCCCGTCCCCGATAAAGCAAGGACACCTAAGCAAGACGCATTAAATGGACCTTGTCATGTAATGCGAGAGATAACCTCGCATCACTGTACCCTTTCCACCTCCTGTGTGCCAATGTGGCATCCCCTTTTTCTATAAAAGGAGGCCTAAGGTGACCAGGAGAAGGATTCGGCTTTTTGGAGCTCCTCACGGCCCCATAGCTAGCTCAAGAACACAAATATACAATTTACCAAAGCAGGAGTAGGGTTTTACGCATGCTCGTGGCCCGAACCTGGATAAACAAACTGTGTGCTACCTTTTAGATCCGCTCTTCTCACGACCCCGCGCCCCGCTAACCGTAGTAGGGATTCTTGTGATCCCATAGGTGTCGTTCCCACCGACATCTCTGGCGCGCCAGGTAGGGGAGCGCAGTTGTGAGAATCGGCTCTAGCAATCAGCCCAGCACTCCTTCGTCTTCGTGGCTCTTGGAGAGGGAAGGAGGCCGGAAGATCAGCGCTCAAGCGACCACAAACAGAAGCTAAGTTGCACTGAACCCTTATTTGTTCTATCCTTTTTTATATGAGGTTATTCCCCCCAGAGATGTCACGCCTTTGTATGAGAAACCTACACGCCAGGGGGCTCTCCCACGATCAGCAACGCCCTTGCCCTGTTTCGAGTCCGCTCAACAGCTCAAGCGGCTGCGTCGGGAATGGCAGAGTAGCCTTCCGCGATCAACAACGCCCTCGATTCTGACTCGAGTCAAGCTCGACAGTTCGAGCGGCCGCGTTCAGAACGGAAAGGTGGCTCGTCCGGCAGCACGCGTACCCAGCAGGCCCATGGGGATCCGTCCCCAAAACGCCGCTAGGGGCTTCCGCGCCGGCGAGCCTACCCAATCGACGTAGGGCGCGCATACAAAGAGGAATTGAACGGGGAAATAACGTGCATGAAATTAAAAGTACTGCAAAGTTATATTACATCACATCATTGCTGCGGTTCTAACTAAAGATGAAATTTGTCTTGGTCGTGAACCTGCAGCGGCGGTGAAGAACGGGATGCCTAATCCCGGCGCTGGCCTTCCACCCTCTTGATTTCGTCGATGCTGCTGATGACGGGCTTGATGCGCTCCTTGAGCACCGTGAGGTCAATACCGTCCGGCAAGCTATCCATCGCGGCACCGAAGTCGAGGTCGGGGTTCCAGTACGCCATCTTGGTGAGGACCTTGGTCATGACCCCCCGGCAAAGTCGCCGGGCTTCCCCGGCCAACGTGGCCGCTCTGCTGGAGTGAAGATAAGCCAAGGCTCCAAGGACGCCCTCGAAGAACAGAGTCAGCTTGGTGTTGACGGTCCCGCTGCGCTCAGGGGCGTACCTCACGTTTGGCATCCCCATGGTGGCCAACTGCGAGGTGACCCTGCCGGCGACGTCCTCCAGATGGCTGATCCATCTGTTCTCGCCCGCCACATAATCCTGGTGGGAGGCGGCCTCGTTCGCCCGCAGCTGCTTCTCCTCCTCCAGACTCCTGGTCAAGGTCTCCTCCCGAGCCCTGCTCTCCGACAACATCTTCTCGAGATCCTCCAGCTTCAGCTTGAGATCTCTGACGGAGTTTTGCGCTTCGGAGAGCTCCCCAGCCCTGCTGATGACCGCTCCTTGCGCCTCCACCAAGGCGCTGTTGAGCGTGCTCTTCTCGTTGGACAGCTTGAGGGCCTGCTCCTTCAGCTCGTCCTGCGCCACCTCCAACTCCCTTACTTTGCCGGCATGGGCCAGAGCCTGGGCATCGAGTGCCTCCTTGTGCCTCTGCTCCAGCTCGCGAGTCCGCCGCGCGACAAGGGCCTCGAGCTCCTCATCCTTGCCACGGAGCGCTGCGGCAAGCTTCGCCTCACGCACGGTGAGGTCCTCTTCCTGGGAATCCAGTGCGGCTTGATGCTGGTTCCGGACGGCCTCGGCCGCGGCAGCCAAGTTCGCCGCCTTTTCCTGGGCCTTCTCGATGTCAGCCATCTTCATGGTGAGCTCGACATTGCGCTTGGCCAATTCCTCCTGAAAGGCCCTCTGCTCCTCGCGAGTCTGGTGGAACCAGGTCTGCGTCTCAGCAACGCGCGCCTTGAAATCCACCTCCGCCTGGTCCACCGTTGCCGTCCTGGACTTAACCTTGTCCAGACGGACACGGTAGAGCGCCTGGAGTTTTCGGAAGTTGGCCCCCATAGCGCGGAAAAGCTGCTCTTCTGGAGAACCATCACCGCCAACGCCCGGCTCATCGACAACCTCGAGCCCGGTGGCAGCAAGCACCTCTCCGTCAAAGACTTCCCCTTCGGCGGGCGCCCGGGAACTTGACGCCCCTGGGAGATGGACGAAAAGATCGTCGCCCACCTTCAGATATCTGCCGGGGCCCGAGGTTGAGGAGGAGGGAGGCTGATCATCAACCACCTCTTCCTCGGCAGCGGCCTTGCCGGCTTCCCCGGCAGGCCCACCGCTGGCACCCTCGGCAGAAGCCTCGCCGGTCGCCTTGGCGGCCCCCGCAGCGGTGTCCTCGGCAGCATCCTTGGCGGCCTCATCAGCGGCGACCTCGTCAGCATCCCTGGTGGCCTCCTCAGCAATGTTCCCAACAACAGTATCCACGTCCTCCATACCTATTGAAGGAGGGCCTGGGTAGTAATGGGAAGCATTGAAGCCAAGAAAAAGAATAAGGGAAAAACAGAGACGGAGGACAGGCGACTCACCAGTGCCAGGCTGTGAAGCAGAAGTCCCCTCTTCCTCCATGGGTGTGGGCTCCGTGCTTGATGCCCTTGCCGGGGACGCCCCTCGCGGCGGCGTAGTCGATGGGGGTGGTGTGTTGGGGGTAGCCCTCTGCGGCTCCTCCTGCTGCCGCTCCCCTCCTGCAAACCCGACAAGGTCAACACCATAGCATCGAACGCCTACCACATGTCGAATAAGAGGAGGGTGACGAACTTACGCTGGGGGATATGCCGGGGGCTGCTGTCCGGGCTGCTCAACACCACCAGTGGCGTCTTTGAAGCCCCAGCTAGGGGCTGACTGCTCGCCGAGGCCTTCGCCCTCTTCACCCTCTGGGCCAACGTCTCTGCATCCCTGCAAAAGCAAAAATGGATCAAGATGAGTGACTTAATTCAGAGGAATGGAAATGGCAGTAAGGAACGGAGTACTTACTCATCATCCACCTCCTCCTCTTCCACCACTTTCCTTTTCCTCTTCGGGCTGAGAGGCCCAAGATCAAAAGTGACCTCCGCGTCAACATCCGAGTCGACATCTGCCGGAGGAGGCAAAGATGGCGGGGTTTGTGCACGCCCAGATGAGGAAGGGGCTGTTGTCTTCTTCTTCTCAGCGGCCTTCGTCAGCCTCTTGGCTGCCGTGGCCCTCATGTGACGCCCAGACCCCTCCAGGGTCAATTGAGGCCACGTAGCCCTGCCGGGCCGGACCGGCTCGCCGGAGCCAACCCGCCGCAGGATTCGCCCTCTTCCCCTGGTTGGCGTCGAGCCCGCCTCCACGTCCTCCTCCGACGACGACTCATCGGCCGCATCTTCGACAAGCGGAGCTCCAGTGTCGGCGCTGCTGACCTCCCCGGAGGCCGCCGCCCACCGGGTGAGCTCCTCTTCCTCCGTAGCCGTTGTGGCCTTGTCCTCCACACCCCTGGTGCTGCCGGCCTCCATGGCAAGCTGTGCCTCCCTCGCTCTAGTGGCGATGTAGTCTAGCTCTGCCTGGGTGGTGTCCATGACAAGCCACCGCTCGGCGTCAGCATTGACATATACCTCAATCAGGGTGTCAAAGAATTGCCGCACATCTGCGTCCTTCGGCTCCTTCCAGCTCGGGACAGGGCCGTGCGCATTACAGTCTGGCATCATGGCGATGATCTCGGACCTACGTGAATTATTGCACAACAGGACCACCCCCGCTGGCAGCTTGAAAAACGGCCCCTTGAGGGCCTTGCCAACCTTTGCGGCAGCCCTCGCAGCCTTGCCGGTCCGTTCGACCTCACCATCGCGACCCACATCAAGCTGGAAAGGCTGCTGGCAGAAGTGTGCATGCGCCAGCACTGTGAAGTTGTGATCGAGGCCGGGGCGGAGTCGCATAATGTCAGCCGGATTCGTAAAGAGCCAAGCTGGCCTCCCCTTGTTGTGCAACTGGGCGATCTGGCGGCGAATGAAGTTCGCCCCGATCATCTCAAGGGTGAGTCCGGCCCGGGTGAGCCGGAGAATCCTAGTAGTGGCAACAGTGAGCCTCCCGTCGGCGGCGTCGACATCGCTCCAATCGCTGCCACGGACCGGCGGCACTCAGCGGACCTTGCAGAATTCCGGCGGGTCTTCATCTTCAATCCAGCACCACCGGCCACGCCATTCCTCCCACCTCTCCTTCATGGCACCGTCCGAGTACGCCCCCTTGGATCTTGGGATCCAGGTCACGCAACCAGAGATGGCACCTCCCGGCTGGATCCGAGGGAAGAAGTAATGGTGGAAGAGCGCCGTGTTGGGCTGCACCCCGACAAAGCCTTCGCAAAGATGCGCGAAGAAAGCCATGCACGCCACCGCATTCAGAGTAAAATCCAAGAGGCGAAAACAGAAGGTGTGCATAATGTCGCAGAAGAAATCGGAGAAAGGGGGGCATAACCCGCAAGAAAGATAATCGACGAAAAAGGGATACCGATTTGGAGCAGGATCGGCGTAAGCAGCAGGAATGACGCGCGCCGCCGGGTGTCCCGAATTCTCTCCCCCCTGTCTTCGCTCCCCATAGGGGCCTGAAGGAGGCCCGGAGCTCTTGAACATCAACCATCAAGGGGAATAAAAAGGCGTACTTTGTCCGGTCCCCCAACAGCGCGCTCTCCGGCGGCTCCACAGTCCTAGCGCCCTTAGCCACCCCCTTGCCCTTGACGGATTTGGGCGCCATGGCGACCAAGAAGAAGGGGGATGGCGAAGCAACGACGGCAGGTGACGGCGGAAGCTTAGGAAGGAAGGAAGAGAGGAAACGGCGGCTCTGAGATTGGAAAAGGCACGAGGAAAGAGGAGAAAGTGAGCAGCGCGCCCATGGTTATTCCTTTCTTATGGGGGAAAACACAGGCCGCCTCCTTTCACGTTAACTGTGGTGTGACGCATGCCCACGGGAACGAACCCCACGCATGCTGCCCACGTCACACACACCTCCCCACGCCGCGCCACGCGTGGGAGTCGTGGGAAGCGCAGCGCGCGAAGAACCTTACCGCGGTAAAAACCGCCCTGCCTGCCCGCGCATCGTTTTTGGGCCTAGCCCAACAACGCGTTGCGCTTATGTGTGGCCCAGGCCCGGGGGCTCCTGTCGGTGTACAAAAAGAGGGGTACACTTTTTGTACCCCTATAACTGTGCACGGGCAGTCTGAGCCACGGGCACCACCACACCAAGCAAGGCAAGGGAGGTGAGCCAGGGTAAGACCGAAGCTCAAGAGAACTAACGACGCCAAGGCCAAGACCACGAAGAGCAAAGGGGACGAAGCGGACTCCCCCGGCAAGATCCTTGCCGGGAGACAGTTCTAGCAGCCCCGGCAAGACCCTTGCCGCGGCGACTCGTCCCGCGCCTACGGAGCAAATCACCCTTGAGTCCACTGCCCCCAAAGGGCAAGGATTCGGGAGACATCCCCGTGGCGGCATGCAGATCTTTGTAAAGACATTCAAGATCAGATACGCACTAAGGAGACGACAACCCTTGGCGGGACCCCAGCCGAGGAAGACCACAAGGCCCCCAGCAAGCGCCTTGTCGGGGATGACAGCAGGTGCCTCAGCAAGACCCTTGCCAGGGCCCCGGCAAGGCCCTTCCCGAGGACACCCGCAGGGCCACCATCAGGCCCACGCCGACTAAACCTCCACCACCGCATGCATGCAGCTGCCGACCCAACCAGCTGGGCAGGCACCTGCGTGGCGGCATGCAGATCTTCGTGAAGACCCACCACTAGCACTACCTCAACTGCCTGCCTACCTACGTGGCATCGCAGGCATCGCTGGCCAGGGCGCGTGTCGACACAAGAAGGAGCGGCGACGGACGAGACAGGTTTCTCCCCCGTCCCCGATAAAGCAAGGACACCTAAGCAATATGCATTAAATGCGCCTTGTCATGTAATGCGAGGGATAACCTCGCATCACTGTACCCTTTCCACCTCCTATGTGCCACTGTGGCATCCCCTTTTTCTATAAAAGGAGGCCCGAGGCGACCAGGAGAAGGATTCGGCTTTTTGGAGCTCCTCACGGCCCCATAGCTAGCTCAAGAACACAGATATACAATCCACCAAAGCAGGAGTAGGGTTTTACGCATCCTCGCGGCCCGAACTTGGATAAACGAACCGTGTGCTACCTGTTAGATCCGCTCTTCTCACGACCCCGCGCCCCGCTAACCGTAGTAGGGATTCTTGTGATCCCATAGGTGTCGTTCCCACCGACAAACGGATCTGTGACATTCAGATCCGTATGTACTTTGCAAATATCTATGTCTCCATCTTGAACATTTTCACGAATGGAGTTGAAGCAACGCTTGATGTGCCTGGTCTTCTTGTGAAACCTGGGATCCTTGGCAAGGGCAATAGCTCCAGTGTTGTCACAGAAGAGAGTGATCGGCCCCGACGCATTGGATATGACTCCTAGGTCGTTGATGAACTCCTTCATCCAGATTGCTTCATGCACTGCCTCCGAGGCTGCCATGTACTCCGCTTCACATGTAGATCCCGCCATGACGCTTTGCTTGCAACTACACCAGCTTACTGCCCCACCATTCAAAATATACAAGTATCCGGTTTGTGACTTAGAGTCATCCAAATCTGTGTCAAAGCTAGCGTCGACGTAACCCTTTACGACGAGCTCCTCGTCACCTTCATATATGAGAAACATATCCTTAGTCCTTTTCAGGTACTTCAAGATGTTCTTGACCGCTGTCCAGTGTTCCATGCCGGGATTACTTTGGTACCTTCCTACCAAACTGACGGCAAGGTTTACATCAGGTATGGTACACAACATGGCATACATGATAGACCCTATGGTTGAGGCATAGGGGACGACACTCATATTTTCTCTATCTTCTGCCGTGGTCGGACATTGAGCTGAGCTCAATTTCACACCTTGCAACACAGGCAAGAACCCCTTCTTGGACTGATCCATATTGAACTTCTTCAATATCTTATCAAGGTATGTGCTTTGTGAAAGACCTATGAGGCGTCTCGATCTATCTCTATAGATCTTGATGCCTAATATGTAAGCAGCTTCTCCAAGGTCCTTCATTGAAAAACACTTATTCAAGTAGGCCTTAATACTGTCCAAAAGTTCTATATCATTTCCCATCAAAAGTATGTCATCCACATATAATATGAGAAATGCTACAGAGCTCCCACTCACTTTCTTGTAAACGCAGGCTTCTCCATAAGTCTGCATAAACCCAAACGCTTTGATCATTTCATCAAAGCGAATGTTCCAACTCCGAGATGCTTGCACCAGCCCATAGATGGAGCGTTGGAGCTTGCATACCTTGTTAGCATTCTTAGGGTCGACAAAACCTTCCAGCTGCATCATATACAATTCTTCCTTAAGAAAGCCGTTAAGGAATGCCGTTTTGACGTCCATTTTCCATATCTCATAATCATAGTATGCGGCAATTGCTAACATGATTCAGACGGACTTCAGCTTCGCTACGGGTGAGAATGTCTCATCATAGTCAACCCCTTGAACTTGTCGATAACCCTTAGCGACAAGTCGAGCCTTATAGATGGTAACATTACCATCCGCGTCCGTCTTCTTCTTAAAGATCCATTTATTCTCTATCGCTCACCGATCACCGGGCAAGTCTGTCAAAGTCCATACTTTGTTTTCATACATGGATCCTATCTCGGATTGCATGGCATCAAGCCATTTGTTGGAATCTGGGCCCGCCATTAATTGCTTCTTCATAGTTAGAAGGTTCAACGTTGTCTAACAACATGATTTCCAGGATAGGGTTGCCATACCATTCTGGTGTGGAACGTGTCCTTGTGGACCTTCGAAGTTCAGTAGCAACTTGATCCGAAGTACCTTGATCATCATCATTAACTTCCTCTCTAGTCGGTGTAGGCACCACAGGAACATCTTCCTGAGCTGCGCTACTTTATGGTTCAAGAGGCGGTACTTCATCGAGTTCTACTTTCCTCCCACTTACTTCTCTCGAGAGAAACTCTTTCTCCAGAAAGGACCCGTTCTTGGCAACAAAGATCTTGACTTCGGATCTGAGGTAGAAGGTATACCCAATGGTTTCCTTAGGGTATCCTATGAAGACGCATTTTTCCGACTAGGGTTCGAGCTTTTCAAGTTGAAGTTTCTTTACATAAGCATCGCATCCCCAAACTTTTAGAAACGACAGCTTAGGTTTCTTCCCAAACCATAATTCATACGGTGTCGTCTCAACGGATTTAGACGGTGCCCTATTTAAAGTGAATGTAGCTGTCTCTAGACCGTATCCCCAAAATGATAGCGGTAAATCAGTGAGTGACATCATAGATCGCACCATATCCAATAGAGTGCGGTTACGATGTTTGGACACACCGTTATGCTGAGGCGTTCCAGGTGGCGTGAGTTGTGAAACTATTCCACATTTCCTTAAGTGTGTGCCAAATTCGTGACTCAATTATTCTCCCCCACGATCTGATCGCAAGAACTTGATTTTCCTGTCACGTTGATTCTCGACCTCACTCTGAAATTCCTTGAACTTTTCAAAGGTCTCAAACTTGTGTTTCATTAAGTAGACATATCCATACCACTCAAGTCATCAGCGAGGGTGAGAACATAACAATAGCCGCCGCGAGCCTCAACACTCATTGGACCGCATACATCAGTATGTATGATTTCCAATAAGTTGGTTGCTCGCTCCATTGTTCCGGAGAATGGAGTCTTGGTCATTTTACCCATGAGGCATGGTTCACACGTGTCAAATGATTCGAAATCAAGAGACTCCAAAAGTCCATATGTATGGAGCTTCTTCATGCGTTTGACACCGATGTGACCAAGGTGGCAGTGCCACAGATATGTGGGACTATCATTATCAATCTTACATCTTTTGGTATTCGCACTATGAATATATGTAACATCACGTTCGAGATTCATTAAGAATAAACCATTGACCAGCGGGGCATGACCATAAAACATATCTCTCATATAAATAGAACAACCATTATTCTCGGATTTAAATGAGTAGCCATCTCGTATTAAACGAGATACAGATACAATGTTCATGCTCAAAGCTGGCACTAAATAACAATTATTAAGGTTTAAAACTAATCCCGTAGGTAAATGTAGAGGTAGTGTGCCGACGGTGATCACATAGACCTTGGAACCATTCCTGACGCGCATCGTCACCTCGCCCTTCGCCAGTCTCCGCTTATTCCGCAGCTCCTGTTTTGAGTTACAAATATGAGCAACCGCACCGGTATCAAATACCCAGGAGCTACTATGAGTACTGGTAAGGTACACATCAATTACATGTATATCACATATACCTTTAGTGTTGCCGGCCTTCTTGTCCGCTAAGTATTTGGGGCAGTTCCACTTCCAGTGTCCCTTTCCCTTGCAATAAAAGCACTCAGTCTCAGGTTTGGGTCCATTCTTTGACTTCTTCCCGGCAACTGGTTTACCGGGTGCGGCAACTCCCTTGCCGTCCTTCTTGAAGTTCTTCTTACCCTTGCCTTTCTTGAAACTAGTGGTTTTATTGACCATCAACAATTGATGTTCCTTTTTGATTTCCACCTCCGCTGATTTCAGCATTGAAAATACTTCAGGAATAGTTTTCACCATCCCCTGCATATTGTAGTTCATCACAAAGCTCTTGTAGCTAGGTGGGAGCGACTGAAGGATTCTGTCAATGACTGCCTCGTCTGGGAGGTTAATGTCCAGCTGGGACAAGCGGTTGTGCAACCCAGACATTTTGAGTATGTGCTCACTGACAGAACTATTTTCCTCCATCTTACAACTGTAGAACTTGTCGGAGACTTCATATCTCTCGACCCGGGCATGAGCTTGGAAAACCATTTTCAGCTCTTCGAACATCTCATATGCTCCATGTCGCTCAAAACGCTTTTGGAGCCCCGGTTCTAAGCTGTAAAGCATGCCGCACTGAACGAGGGAGTAATCATCAGCACGTGACTGCCAAGCGTTCATAACATCTTGGTTCTCTGGGATGGGTGCATCACCTAGCGGTGCTTCTAGGACATATGCTTTCCTGGCAGCCAAGAGGATGATCCTCAGGTTCCGGACCCAGTCCGTATAGTTGCTGCCATCATCTTTCAGCTTGGTTTTCTCTATGAACGCGTTGAAGTTGAGGTTGACATGAGCGTTGGCCATTTGATCTACAAGACATTTTGCAAAGATTTTTAGACTAAGTTCATGATAATTAAGTTCATCTAATCAAATTATTTAATGAACTCCCACTCAGATTAGACATCCCTCTAGTCACCCGACTCAACTAGACCGTGTCCGATCATCACGTGAGACGGACTAGTCATCATCGGTGAACATCTCCATGTTGATTGTATCTTCCATACGACTCATGTTCGACCTTTCGGTCTCTTGTGTTCCGAGGCCATGTCTGTACATGCTAGGCTCATCAAGTCAACCTAAGTGTTTTGCATGTGTAAATCTGGCTTACACCCGTTGTATGTGAACGTTAGAATCTATCACACCCGATCATCACGTGGTGCTTCGAGACAACGAACTTTCGCAACGGTGCACAGTTAGGGGGAACACTTTCTTGAAATTATTGTGAGGGATCATCTTATTTACTACCGTCGTTCTAAGCAAATAAGATGTAAAACATGATAAACATCACATGCAATCAAATAGTGACATGATATGGCCAATATCATTTTGCTCCTTTTGATCTCCATCTTCGGGGCGCCATGATCATCATCATCACCGGCATGACACCATGATCTCCATCATCATGATCTCCATCATCATGATCTCCATCATCGTGTCTTCATGAAGTTGTCTCGTCAACTATTACTTCTACTACTATGGCTAACGGTTAGCGATAAAGTAAAGTAATTACATAACGTTTATGTTGACATGCAGGTCATAAATAAATTAAGACAACTCATATGGCTCCTGCCGGTTGTCATACTCATCGACATGCAAGTCGTGATTCCTATTACAAGAACACGATCAATCTCATACATCACATCCTTTTGGCCATATCACATCACATGGCACATGCTGCAAAAACAAGTTAGACGTCCTCTAATTGTTGTTGCAAGTTTTTACATGGCTGCTATAGGTTTCTAGCAAGAACGCTTCTTACCTACGCCAAAACCACAACATGATATGCCAATTTCTATTTTCCCTTCATAAGGACCCTTTTCATTGAATCCGATCCGACTAAAGTGGGAGAGACAGACACCCGCTAGCCACCTTATGCAACTAGTGCATGTCAGTCGGTGGAACCAGTCTCACGTAAGCGTACATGTAAGGTCGGTCCGGGCCGCTTCATTCCACGATGCCGCTGAATCAAGATAAGACTAGCAACGGCAAGTAAATTGACAAAATCAACGCCCACAACAACTTGTGTTCTACTCGTACATAGAAACTATGCATATACCTAGCTCATGATGCCACTATTGGGGAACGTAGCAGAATTTTAAAATTTTCTATGCATCACCAAGATCAATCTATGGAGTCATCTAGCAACGAGGGAAAGGGGAGTGCATCTACATACCCTTGTAGATCGCGAGCGGAAGCGTTCAAGAGAACGAGGTTGATGGAGTCGTACTCGTCGTGATCCAAATCACCGATGACCAAGTGCCAAACGGACGGCACCTCCGCGTTCAACACACGTACGGTTGGGAAGACGTCTCCTCCTTCTTGATCCAGCAAGGGGAAGGAGAGGTTGATGGAGATCCAGCAGCACGACGGCATGGTGGTGGAAGCAGCGGTGATCTCGGCAGGGCTTCACCAAGCTCCAACGAGAGAGAAAGGTGTTACGAGGGGAGAGGGAGGCGCCAAGGGCTTGGGTGTGTCTGCCCTTCCTCCCCCCCCCACTATATATAGGACCCCTAGGGGGGGCGCCAGCCCTAGGAGATCCAATCTCCAAGGGGGGGGGGGCGGCCAAGGGGGGGAACTTGCCCCCCAAGTCAGGTGGGGCGCCCCCACCCCTAGGGTTTCCAACCCTAGGCGCAGGGGGAGGCCCATGGGGGGCGCACCAGCCCACCAGGGGCTGGTTCCCCTCCCACTTCAGCCCATGGGGCCCTCCGGGATAGGTGGCCCCACCCGGTGGACCCCCGGGACCCTTCCGGTGGTCCCGGTACAATACCGATTACCCTCGAAACTTTCCCGATGGCCGAAACTGGACTTCCTATATATAAATCTTCACCTCCGGACCATTCAGGAACTCCTCGTGACGTCCGGGATCTCATCCGGGACTCCGAATAACTTTCAGGTTACCGCATACTAACATCTCTACAACCCTAGCGTCACCGAACCTTAAGTGTGTAGACCCTACGGGTTCGGGAGACATGCAGACATGACCGAGACGACTCTCCGGTCAATAACCAACAACATGATCTGGATACCCATGTTGGCTCGCACATGTTCCACAATGATCTCATCGGATGAACCACGATGTCGAGGATTCAATCAATCCCGTATTCAATTCCCTTTGTTAATCGGTATGTTACTTGCCCGAGATTCGATCGTCGGTATCCTAATACCTCATTCAATCTCGTTACCGGCAAGTCACTTTACTCGTACCGTAATCCATGATCCCGTGACCAAACACTTGGTCACATTGAGCTAATTGTGATGAGTGGGCCCAGAGATACCTCTTCGTCATACGGAGTGACAAATCCCAGTCTCGATCCGTGTCAACCCAACAGATACTTTCGGGGATACCTATAGTATACCTTTATAGTCACCCAGTTACGTTGTGATGTTTGGTACACCCAAAGCACTCCTACGGCATCCGGGATTTACACGATCTCATGGTCTAAGGAAATGATACTTGACATTGGAAAAGCTCTAGCAAACGAACTACACGATCTTGTGCTATGCTTAGGATTGGTTCTTGTCCATCACATCATTCTCCTAATGATGTGATCCCATTATCAATGACATCCAATGTCCATAGTCAGGAAACCATGACTATCTATTGATCAACGAGCTAGTTAACTAGAGGCTCACTAGGGACATGTTATGGTCTATGTATTCACACATGTATTATGATTTCCGGATAACACAATTATAGCATGAATAATAGACAATTATCATCAACAAGGAAATATAATAATAATCATTTTATTATTGCCTCTAGGGCATATTTCCAACACATAATATATGATACTTGTGGTGACTAAAGACGGGTCGGCTCGAAGAGTACCCGCAAGTGATTCACAGATTGGGTCCGAAAAGAGGTTTGTCCCGACGGCCCTCTGAGTGGATCTTTGTGGCGGAGCGACATGGTAGGTTGAGACCACCTAGGAGAGAGATGGGCCTGGCCCTGGTCGGCGTCCGTGGTTATTTCAAAATAACACACTTAACAAGATCTTGGTATTTGATATGAGTCTGGCTACTGGCCTATACGCACTACCCAACTATGCGAGAACAATTATGGGCACTCGACGTCGTGGTATCAGCCAAAGCCTTCGTGACGTCAGCGGCTGAGCGGCGGGCGCCGGGTTGTACTGGAACGCCTGATCTTGTAGAAGGGAGGCTAGGTCTGCTCACCGGTCGCGTTCTCAATGTGCATGTGTGCAATGGGCGATGGGCCCAGACCCCTGCGCCATAGGATTTAGACCGGCGCGCTGACCTCTTTGTTGTGCCTAGGTAGGGCTGCGACGTGTTGATCTTGCGAGGCCGGGCATGACCCAGAAAAGTGTGTCCGGACAAAGGGGATCGAGCGTGTTGGGAAATGTGGTGCACCCCTGCAGGGAAGTTAATCTATTCGAATAGCCGTGATCTTCGGTAACAGGACGACTTGGAGTTGTACCTTGACCTTATGACGACTAGAACCGGATACTTAATAAAACACATCCTTCCAAGTGCCAGATACAACCGGTGATCGCTCTCTCACAGGGCAACGAGGGGAGGATCATCAGTTAGGATTATGCTACACGATGCTACTTGGTGAACTTATCATCTACTCTCTTCTACATGCTGCAAGATGGAGGTGGCCAGAAGCATAGTTTTCGATAAGGACTAGCTATCCCCCTCTTACTCCGGCATTCTACAGTTCATTCCACATATGATACCCTCATTCCATTTGATACCAATGCATACATATGTAGTGTAGCTCCTTGCTTGCGAGTACTTTGGATGAGTACTCACAGTTGCTTTGCTCCCTCTTTTGCCCCTTCCTATACCCGATTGCTGCGACCAGGCGTTGGAGTCCAGGAGCCAGACGCCACTTTCGATGACGACTACTACTACTCGGGAGGTGCCTACTACTACGTGCAGCCCACTGACGACGAGGAGGAGTAGTTTAGGAGGATCCCAGGCAGGAGGCCTGCGCCTCTTTCGATCTGTATCCTAGTTTCTGCTAGCCTTCTTAAGGCAAAATTGTTTAACTTATGTCAGTACTCAGATATTGTTGCTTCCGCTGACTCGTCTATGATCGAGCACTTGTATTCGAGCCCTCGAGGCCCCTCACTTGTAATATGATGCTTGTATGACTTATTTTTATTTGTAGAGTTGTGTTTTGATATCTTCCCAATAGTCCCTGATCTTGACCGTACATGTTTGCGTGTATGATTAGTGTATGATTGAATCGGGGGCGTCACAGCAGGATCCCTTGTAACAGGAGTTTAGTTGATCCTAGGCCGGCAGATTTTGAGGCCTTTTATCGTACCTTGATAGTGGGAGATGAGAGAGGGGTGTCGGCCGTCACTGCCACTAGCATACACTTTCCTGCCTTACATTATTTTGCCTTATTTGTTGCTAAGTATTTGCTTGCTAGAAAAGGTATGTGCGCTGAGCGCACCAGACTTTGCTGTGTTACATCGTGCACTAGAGGGAGACAACACTTATAGCTTGGGAGCTATTGTAGCACGTCGCCTCCATGTTAATAAGTCCAAGGGTAAACTACATGGTGGGATTTTCACTACTCGTTTGGCGGCTCACTTTAATGTTGAGATACGCCTTCATAATTACTCTCTGACCAAGGTTTACCTAGATCGCGCGACCACGGATCACCACCATTTTACTGATATCGAATCTCCTAACATCCCTGTTCCATATAAACTGGTTTTTAGTGTGAAGACTCTTGATATTATTCCATTGCCTGCTCCTACTTTGTTTGATCCTATTGCCAGGGGCGGATATAGGATTATGCCTACGGACATCATCGCCTACCAGAACGATCAGGCTGTAGCAGAGGATCCTCGGCAATGGGATGCATGGATGCCCGCTCCTCAGCACCCCGACTACTATCCGGGCTACTGATCGGTTACCAAACTAGGCCAAAATCCTAAGCTTGGGGGAGTACATGTTTCTCACTGACATTACATTTATCTTCACACATCTCATTCTATTTGTCGTTGTTTACACTTTTTCATTGTATCATCCATGCTTAATTTTATTTTCTTGCTTTCTTCTTCTGTGTTTGAAAAACCTTAGAAGAACCAAAAAAATAGTTGTAGTTAATTTACTTTCTTTGCATGCTTAGTTGTAGCACTAAAAAGAAAACCCAAAAATATTTCCTTGTTCTTCTTTTGCTTGTTGGGACCTTTCCCGTGTAAATTGTTTTCTCGTTTTTGCTTTTCCCTTTTATTTGCTTGTTCAAGATAACCAAAAACTCCAAAAATATTTCAGTGTGTTTCTCTAAATTTCATTTCTTTGTATTCGAGTTGTACCGAGGCGAAGACCACGATGAAAATGTTGAGTGGATCTCATATGAATAACTGTTGATCTAATAAAGAGCCCATTTTACCTTGTCGTCTCCTATTTAATAAAATGTTTGTAGATTCCAGCTTAGTCCATGGCACTCTTGCAATATTATTACTTTCATATCGTTCGGTCGTGCAAGTGAAAGGCAATAATGACGATATTCGATGAACTGGCCATGGCAGAGAGAAATGGGTATGAACTCGACTTGTTCTGTTTGTACAAATATGTTTAACCTAGTATCCATGATTCAGCTCATTGTGATTAAACATGTTTGCAATGAAAATTAGATATTATAGTTTATCATGCCATGCATAAGTAGCTAGGAGTGGATAATGATTTATCTTGGATATCAACATTGCGTTAAAATGATTGTGATGTAGTAAGATGATATGGTATCCTCCTCTAATTGTTCGAGTGGCTTGACTTGGCACATGTTCATGTATGCAGTTGAATCAAAACCAACATAGCCTCTATGATATTTGTGTTCATGGTGTTCATATCCTACTCATGCTAGTGTCCAATGTTACTTATGCATAATGCATGTTCATGACAGTTGTTGCTCTCTAGCTGGCCGCTTCTCAACCTAATTGCTAGCCTTCACCTGTACTAAGTGGGAATTCTGCTTGTACATCAAAAACCTTGAGCCCAAGTTATTCCAGATGAGTCCACCATACCTACCTATATGTGGTATTACCCTGCCGTCCTAAGTAAATTTGCATGTGCCACCTCTAAAAACTTCTAATAAATATCCTTTTTGTGTGCCTGGATCGTTCATGGAACGACAGGAGGTGGTCAGTATCTTCCATGCTAAGCGGGTTATTCTCAGGTCGAGTGTTTATTCACACGCCACCGCACCAGAAAATGGCGGTAATAGGGATGCTTAGTCCCAAACTGCAAATAGAAAAAGCTTACAAATAATCAAACAAAAACTCCCAATGGAGTCAAAACCTTTACTTTTATCACTTGGGAACCGCCACTAGCGTTCTTAGCATGTAAGATATTGATAACTGATAGTCGTGAAGTAAATGAGAAGAGTGCATGTCTCAAAAATAACATTTACCTCTATTTTAAAACTTGAGCTTTGGCACCTCTGCAAATCACTGCTTCCCTCTATGAAGGTAGTATCTATTTACTTTTATGTTGTGTCATCACCTTCTAAAACAAGCGCCAGAACCTGAGAGCACTGCTGTCATGCCTTATGCATTGTGTGTAGCTAATGTTGGGTGCATCATGACTGGATCTTTTCTACCATGAATTACAATGTTTAGTCGCTGCTTGAACTTTGGAGGTGCTCTGCATTTATGTTTTGTGGTCTCAGAAAGGGCTAGCGAGATACCACTATTGTCATATTATATTATGGTTGTTTTGGCAATGTGTTGTTGTTTGAGATCTCTTATTATTGCTCGCCAGCTGATTATGTTATTGATATTAGTTAATATAATTTTATGAGTTATTGTCGGCATTATTAGTTATAATGTTAGCTGAAAACCTGGGTGTTGTTTAAGCTTATTTATGCAAACAAGGGCAAAAGAGTTCGTAAAAGTTTTTGTTTTTCACTTTCAGTTTATCAACTGAAATGCTTGACGATAAGCAAAGGTTTAAGCTTGGGGGAGTTGATACGTCTCCAACATATCTACTTTTCGCTCTTCCTCTTGTTTTGGACTCTAATTTGCATGATTTGAATGAAACTAACCCCGGACTGACACTGTTTTCAACAAAACTACCATGGTGTTGTTTTGTTGCAGAAATAAAAGTTCTCAGAATGGAACGAAACTTTGCGAGGAATTTTATATCAATAAAGAGAATTTTTGGAGCCAAGATCCACCGGAGGGGGGCACCTGGGTGGGCACAACCCACCAGGGCGCCCCCCTCGTGGCGCGCCCAGGTGGGTTGCCCCCACTTGGTGGCCCCGTAGACCCTGAAACCTATGATATAAAATCCTATTTTTCCAAAAAATAGGGAGAAAGAATTATCGCGATCCACGAGATGGAGCCGCCGTCACCTCCTATTCTTCATCGGAGGCCAGATCTGGAGTCCGTTTGGGGCTCCAGAGAGGGGGATCTTTGTTCTTCGTCATTACCAACCCTTCTCCATCGCCAATTCCATGATGCTCCTCACCGGGAGTGAGTAATTCCTTCGTAGGCTCGCTAGTCGGTGAGGAGTTGGATGAGATTCATCATGTAATCAAGTTAGTTTTTCTAGGGCTTGATCCCTAGTATCCACTATGTTCTAAGATTGATGTTTCTATGACTTTGCCATGCTTAATGTCTGTCACTTTGGGCCCACGTGCCATGATTTCAGATCTGAACCATTTATGTTATCACCATTATATCCATGTTCTAGATCCGATCTTGCAAGTTATAGTCACCTACTACGTGTTATGATCCGGCAACCCCGGAGTGACAATAGTCGGGACCACTCCCGATGATGACCGTAGTTTGAGGAGTTCATGTATTCATCGTGTGTTAATGCTTTGTTCCGATTTTATATTAAAAGGAGGCCTTAATATCCCTTAGGTTCCAATAGGACCCCGCTTCCACGGGAGGGTAGGACAAAAGATGTCATGCAAGTTCTTTCCATAAGCACAGATGACTATTTACGGAATACATGCCTACATTATATTGATGAACTGGAGCTAGTGCCATATCGCCCTAGGTTATAACTGTCTCATGATGAATACCATCCAACAAGTCACCGACCCAATGCCTACGAATTTATCTTATGTTGTTCTTACTAAGTTACCACTGCTTTCGTTACCGTTGCACTTGATACAAAACTATTGTTATCACTGTTACCATTACCTTTGGTACTGTCACTACTATCAAAACTATCATATTACTTTGCTACTGATCAAGTTGCTGCAGATAATTAATCTCCAGGTGTGGTTGAATTGACAACTCAGCTACTAATACCTACAAATATTCTTTGGCTCCCCTTGTGTCGAATCTATAAATTTGGGTTGAATACTCTACCCTCGAAAACTGTCACAACCCCCTATACTAGTGGGTTATCATGATGCGTGGCTGATGAAGATAGAGATGAAGCGAGAAGAACTCGAGGCAACCAACGAGGATGATAAAATCAAGAAGGCCTCGGAAGATCAAGTTCCGGCAGCCGAAGAAGAAGACATCCTTCAACCTCACTACGATTATCTTACTCCTACTGAAATTGAAGCTTTCAAGATCATTGAAATAGTTCATGTGCAAAACAAGTATCTCACTCGTGAAAATATTCTGTTGCAAGAATACATCACCGCACTCAAGGGCTTCATTCGCAAATTGGAGAATCCCCTATGCTCGATGTGTGACACTACTTCATCAACAACTCCTTCATCACTACCTCCGAAGAAAGAGATCTAATTACACGGGTATGGGCACTCCCCTTGGAAACTGCCAAGCTTGGGGGAGTGCTCTGGTATCATCTCACCATCACATCTTTATCTTTATTGTTTTTCTTAGTCTGATCCTTTTGTTTATATCTTGATCTAGTAGAATAAAGTTTTAGTATGATATAGCTTTGAGTTTTGCTTTATGCTCTATCTATGTAATTGAGACCATGAGATATATAATAAAGAGTAGTTTTGAGTTAAGGGCTTTGCTTTCTTGCTATGATCTTGAGGGTATTAAATAAAGAAATAAAAAGTTGTTGAGAGTACGATGAAATAAAAAGTTGTTGAGAGTATGATGAAATAAAAGTTGTTGAGAAAGAATAAAAAGAAATAAAAAGATCATATATTGATCTTATGGAGAGTAATGACTTGACATATAAAGAGTATGATGAATAAAAGTTGTTGAGAGTTGACAAACATAGTTTTGGTCATTGTTGCAATTAATAGGAAGTAATAAAGAAAGAGAGGCTTCACATATAAATATACTATCTTGTATGTAATTGTGAGCACTCATTAAAATATGAAATGCTAAAAAGTTGATGTTGGACAAGGAAGACAACATAATAGGTTATGTTGTCTTATATCCGAATAGAAGTTATATTATCATGGATCATCCAACCTGTTGAGCTTGCCTTTCCCTCTCATGCTAGCCAAATTCTTTGCACCAAGTAGAGATACTACTTGTGCTTCCAAACATACCTAAACCTAGTTTTGCCATGAGAGTCCACCATACCTACCTATGGATTGAGTAAGATCCTTCAAGTAAGTTGTCATCGGTGCAAGCAATAAAAAATGCTCTCTAAATATGTATGATCTATTAGCGTGAAGAAAATAAGCTTTATACGAACTTGTGATATGGAAGAAATAAAAGCGACAGACTGCATAATAAAGGTCCTTATCACAAGCGGCAATGTAAAGTGACGTTCTATTCCACTAAGATTTTATACATCCAACCATAAAAGTGCATGACAACCTCTGCTTCCACTAGTACAGCAAGCTCCTAAACAAACAGTTTAAAACCCCTTTCCACGACGGCATCTGGAACTATAGCCAAGTGAGTGTGGGCGATAGGGAGGTCCTTCCCACACGACCCAGAAATCGTCGGGGATATGCCCTCCTGGCACACACGTTCGGCAAAATGAGGTCGTGTGCGACCGGCGTGTGCTCAAATACGGAAATATGTAAAGTAGAGCTAAAGAAAATACAATTATACGATGAAATTGTTTTCGGTCGCAAGTACATCCCACACAGTCAGTCCCTGCTAAACGTTTCTGTTCGTATGTACATCCCACACAGTCGCTAGAAGGAAAACATTTCCGTTCATAGGTACATCACACACAATTTTTCCCGTTAAATTGCTTGCATTATTGAATATATCACACACGGTCCGTGGAAGAAACTGTGTGGCAAAGGTTGTCCATCACACACAGTTTTCATGTGGTAAACGTTTGCGCAAGGTGGCCTAACGCAAATAGTTTTCAAGAGAAAGTCGTGTGTGATTGTTCATTGATCCAACATGGTTTATTCCTAGAAACTCTGTGCGTTGCCTGAGGTCATCGCCCACGGTATTTTTTTAACAACCGTTTGCAATAGCAAAACCCAATTAGCAGGCTAATTCGCCACTAGCAGGCTAATTATCCGATTATTCATAATCCATTTATTAATCTAATTGACAGTTCATATTAAGCACACAATATATTTCATTTTCATAATTGAAATACATCAGAGTACAACATCATATAGCTTCAGCACTCAGCTACCCCATTACACAACTACACCAGGACGAAGTTTCACATGCAACATCTATAACCTTTCGAAATTAGCATCATAAACGGTACATAGACAGATGTATCTCATCTGGAAAACTGCTGAAGCAGAAGGCAAATATTGAGCCTTCATTGATGTTGAAGGTCTTTATAACTTTAGGCCAGTGCATGTGGATGATTGACCATCCATCCTTCTTCCTCTTGAGGAACAGTTCAATATTGAAACGTGGGTGTTGTATGAATACCTTCCTCGCCTCTTGACCATACAGGTGGTTTGAGAGGTAATCATTAGTGAACTGCTTTGGAAAGGCCTAAAAACAAGATGTGCATAAATATCTTCTCTATATTGGAAATGGGGCAAAGGAATAAAAAAGGCAAGGTATAATAGTTGGTACCATCATGTAGTGAACTGATGTCTTCTTCATTGTGCAGACAAAGATCTTGTTGTTTTTTGTTGCTAATTTCTTTATCCTAACAATCTTTCTGAGTTTCTTGACTTGACTGATATTCATGGAGAACTCATTTCCCCATATGCAAAAATGGTCGAACAGTGGGTCAAAACCTCCGACAGCGGGACCTACATGTGCAAGACCAAATTGTTAAAAACCTAAATATTAGAATGGTTCCTGCAATTGCACAATAATGTGCTATTAGACAACGGACCATGCACATGCTAACCTCGATTGTAAACCATAGTGTTTCCCATTGCTTCCCTGCAACACATATAAATTAGTTAGTCATCAGGTTAAGTAAGGGCTCGCATGCTATCAGTAAAATATGTTGATGAAAAATAATCACATTGCAGATTCATCGGATTAATTCAAGCCACAGGGAAAGCCCATTTATCCAAACCAAGCATGACTAAGAACTAGGAAATATAGCACATGTATATGTTTCTCATTTATTAAGTGCAACCAAATTCGATTTATTCCTCACATGCACAACAATACAAAATTCTACCCACAACAATTGGACATCGCATTGCAGAATTGAACCAAGCAGTTAACTAAACACCACAACAAATGAACCAAACATTAACTGAGCACCACATTGCACAATATAACATTGAACCAAGCAGTTAACTAAACACCACAACAAATGAACCAAACATTAAGCGAGCACCACATTGCACAATATAACATACTCCTAATAGAAGATCAGACAGTTAACCAAACAGTTAACTACAGCCAATTGTAGCAATTGTATTTGTTTCTCATGTATTTACTACAGGCAAATTCAATTTATTCTTCACATGGTATACAATAACAGAATGCACCCACAATTTTGTAAAGATAAATTCGATTTATTTCTCACATGGAAGACAATACAAAATTGCAGCCTGAAGAACTAAACATCACATTTGCAGAATTGAACCAAACAGTTAACCGAAGACGACAACTAATTAACAAAACAGTTAATAAGTGAGCACCACACTGCACGACATATAGAAATAATACACTAGAGCAACAGATTGCATGGTAAAATTAGATAGCACAATTCACTAGAATTTGTGAAGGAAAGGTAGGAGCAGCACACGCAACGGGTAAACCGAGCATGCATAACCAGCGTAGCTAGAAAATGGCAAGGTGCTCCTTCAAGATCTGGGGGTCGGCACGAATGGCAGCCATCTTGACCTCATCCGCGCGTGCGGCCGCGATTTGCTTCTCCGCTGCCAAATGCTCCTTGAGGTCCTGGCTATACTGCATGCACCATGGCTTAGGCCGGCACTTATTTGGTGGAGGGGCCGGTGATTGACACGTCTCCAATGTATCTATAATTTTTGATTGTTCCATGCTATTATATTATCTGTTTTGGATGTTTAATGGGCTTTATTATGCACTTTTATATTAGTAACCAATTACACAAAGGCCCACTGCAAATTGCTGTTTTTTTCCTATTTCATTGTTTCGCAGAAAAGGAATATCAAATGGAATCCAAATGGAATGAAACCTTTGCGAGGATCATTTTTGGAACAAACGTAATCCAGGAGACTTGGAGTGGACGTCAAGAAAGAAGCGAGGAGGCCACGAGGCAGGAGGGTGCGCCCCGCACCCTCATGGGCCCCTCACAGCTCCATCGACCTACTTATTCCTCCTATATATACCCATATACCCTGAAAACATCCAGGAGCACCACGAAACCCTATTTCCACCGCTGCAACCTTCTGTACATGTGAGATCCCATCTTGGGGCCTTTTCTGGCGCTCCACCGGAGGGGGAATCGATCACGGAGGCCTTCTACATCAACACCATAGCCTCTTCGATGATGTGTGAGTAGTTTACCACAGACCTTTGGGTCCATAGTTATTAGCTAGATGGCTTGTTCTCTCTCTCTTTGGATCTCAATACAAAGTTCTCCTCGATTCTCTTGGAGATCTATTCGATGTAATTATTTTTGCGGTGTGTTTGTCAAGATCCGATGAATTATGGGTTTATGAACAAGATTATCTATGAACAATATTTGTTTCTTCTTAATTCTTATATGCATGATTTAAATATCTTTGTAAGTCTCTTTGAATTATCAGTTTGGTTTGGCCTACTAGATTGATCTTTCTTGCAATGGGAGAAGTGCTTAGCTTTGGGTTCAATCTTGCGGTGTCCTTTCCCAGTGACAGCAGGGGCAGCAAGGCACATATTGTATTGTTGCCATCGAGTATAAAAAGATGGGGTTTATATCATATTGCTTGAGTTTATCCCTCTACATCATGTCATCTTGCCTAATGCGTTACTCTGTTCTTATGAACTTAATACTCTAGATGCATGATGGATAGCAGTCGATGTGTGGAGTAATAGTTGTAGATGCAGAATCATTTTGGTCTACTTTTCACGGATGTGATGCCTATATACATGATCATGCCTAGATATTCTCATAACTATTCGCTTTTCTATCAATTGCTCGACAATAATTTGTTCACCCACAGTAGATTATGCTATCTTGAGAGAAGCCACTAGTGAACCCTATGGCCCCCGGGTCTATTCTCCATTATATTATTCTCCCGTCAACTAGTTATTTTTGTCACCGTTTATTTTGTAATCTTTACTTTTCAATCTATACAACAAAAATACCAAAAATATGTATCTTATTATCTTTATCAGATCTCACTTTTGCAAGTGGCTATGAAGGGACTGGCAACCCCTTTATCGCGTTGGTTGCAAGGTTCTTGATTGTTTGTGCAGGTACGAGGGACTTGCGTGTAGTCTCCTACTGGATTGATACCTTGGTTCTCAAAAACTGAGGGAAATACTTACGCTACTTTGCTGCATCACCCTTTCCTCTTCAAGGGAAAACCAATGCATACTCAAGAGGTAGCAAGAAGGATTTCGGGCGCCGTTGTCGGGGAGATCTACGCACAAGTCAAGACATACCAAGTACCCATCACAAACTCTTCTCCCTCGCATTACATTATTTACCATTGCCTCTCGTTTTCCTCTCCCCCACTTCACCCTTGCCGTTTTATCCGCCCCTTTTCCGTTTTATTCGCCCTTCTTTTTCCACCCATCTCTTTTCGCTTGCCTCTTGTTTGCTTGTGTGTTGGATTGATTGTTTGTCATGATGCCTCAGGATAATACTAAATTGTGTGACTTTTCCAATACCAAAAATAATGATTTTATTAGCACTCCGATTGCTCCTTTTACCGATGCTAAATATTGTGAAATTAATACTGCTTTGCCGAATCTTGTCATGAAAGATCAATTTGCTGGCCTTCCTAGTGAAGATGCCGCTACCCATCTAAACAGTTTTGTTGATTTATGTGATATGCAAAAGAAAAAAGATGTGGACAATGATATTGTTAAATTGAAGCTATTTCCGTTTTCACTTAGAGATCGTGCTAAAGCTTGGTTTTCGTCTTTGCCTAAAAATAATATTGATCCATGGAATAAGTGCAAAGATGCTTTTATCTCTAAGTATTTTCCTCCCGCTAAGATCATCTCTCTTAGAAAAAATATTATGAATTTTAAGCAACTTGATCACGAGCATGTTGCACAAGCTTGGGAGGGGATGAAATTAATGATACGTAACTGCCCTACACATGGTTTGAATTTATGGATGATTAAACAAATTTTTTATGCTGGATTGAATTTTGCTTCTAGAAATCTTTTAGATTCGGCCGCGGGAGGCTCTTTTATGGAAATCACTTTAGGAGAAGCTACTAAACTCCTAGATAATATTATTTTTAATTATTCTCAATGGCACACAGAAAGATCTACTAGTAAAAAGGTTCATGCGATAGAAGAGATTAATGTTTTGAGTGGAAAGATGGATGAACTTATGAAATTGTTTGCTAATAAGAGTGTTTCTTTGAAAGTGCGTTATATTGACTAGAGGGGGTGAATAGGCGATTTTTATGAAATTCTTCACTGAGGAATTTGCTGGTGAGGAAATTCCTTAGCAAAGAACTACTAGCAGCAGAATAAGTACTCAAAAGTAAACACAACAGAATACAAACATAGTCATCATGATGAAATGAAGACAGGCACAGAGTACAGGAAGCGTAATCACGGGATAACTCAGGATGAAGACAAACAGACTGAAGAAATTGAACTGAGGAAATTGAGAAAGTCTTCAGTTAAAGTCTTCAAACACAGATATGAACAAACATACAACACAGTTATGAGGAAATGAAAGAGTTGAGGAAATAAAACCAGTAAGCTCGGTGAAGACAATGATTTGGTAGACCAGTTCCAACTGCTGTCTCAGCTGTACGACTGGTTGGAGCGGCTGAGTATTTAAAATCGAGGACACAGTCCCGGACACTCAGTCAAGGACACTTAGTCCAAGACACCCAGTCCTCAGCGTATTCTCCTTGAACTAAGGTCACACAGACCTCGTCCAATCACTCGTGGTAAGTCTTCAGGCGACTTCCAAACCTTCACAAACTTGGTCACTCGGCGATCCACTATTCCTCTTGGATGCTCTAGACCATGACGCCTAACCGTCTGGAAGAAGCACAGTCTTCAAAGGTAACAAGCGTCGGATCCACTCAGGATCAATCTCTTCAGTGATGCTCAATCACTTGGGGTTTGTAGGTGTTTGGGTTTTGGGTTTTTGGTTTTTCCTCACTTGATGATTTTCGCTCAAAGTCCTCGGAGGATGGGTTGCTCTCAAATGACAAGTGTCAGTTTCTCTCGGAGCAGCCAACCAGCTAGTGGTTGTAGGGGGCGGCTATTTATAGCCTAGGGAGCAGCCCGACATGATAAGACATAAATGCCCTTCAATGATATGACCGTTAGGTGGATAGATATTTTGGGACAGCTGGCGCATAGCACAGCAACGGGCGGAATTTTGAGTAGCAAAATCCTCAGGGCTATCATGTTCCTCACTGTGTAGGCAATCCGCACTGGCGAATTCCTAACTCCTCAGTCAGGACAAATTCCTCAGAGACCAGAAGAACTTCGTCTCTGTCACTGAAGAAATTGACTGAACTGTATGAGATTTCCAATGGCTTCACTCGAAGGGATTGGTAGGTGTAGGATTTGAGTTGAGCATCACATGGAAATTTTTCCTTAGTATTTCCTTGACCCCCTTTAACAGTACGGTGTTTCCTATGACTCAGGAAAGATAAAAACAAAACTATGAAAACGAAAGTCTTCAAGCTTCATATTTCTCGCATGAATATCAAGTCTTCACGGACACACCAATTTCTTCACTTTCAAAGTCTTCATGAAAGTCTTCAGAAATACCAAAATCTTCAGTCGAAGATATTCATTTTTAGGGGTCGACTTTTCCTGTAAATATCAAACTCCTCATAGACTTATAGACCTGTGTACACTCACACACGCATTAGTCCCTTAACCTATAAGTCTTCAATACACCAAAATCACTAAGGGGCACTAGATGCACTTACAATCTCCCCCTTTTTGGTGATTGATGACAATATAGGTTAAGTTTTCAACGGGGATAAACATATGAAGTGTAAATACTGATATTGAGGAATTTGATTGCAAGATATAGAAGAACTCCCCCTGAAGATGTGCATAGTGAGGAATTTGCTTTTGAAGCAATGCACACTTGAAGAGTTGAATCATGGAGATCTCCCCCTATATCTTGTAATTCATACACGCATTTAACATATAATATGAAGAATTTGAAATGCATGATGAAATATGGTGCCTGATGAAATTCAGCATGCGTGCAATAATATTAACAAGGAATAAGCATGCAGAATAGTGCATCAAGAGTATCAGAGCACAGTGCATCAAAAGTATCAGAGCACCATCGGGTTTAAGATTACAACTCGATCCAATAAAGTTTCAGAAGAACGAGAGTTGTAACTTAGCAAAAAAACGCCCATATAGTAGACCCGCTTGAAGACTAACTCATATTTCTCCCCCTTTGTCATCGAATGACCAAAAGGATCGAAAATGAGGACTAACGCCCCTGAAGATAATCATGTTGATGAAGGAGCGCCAGCGTTGTTGGGGTCGTTTGTTGATGTAGGGCCTGCCGCAGTGTCGTCCAAATCTTCATGTTCATCAGTGTCGCGCGATGAAGAATATGAGCTGGCCACCAGAGAAGGAACCTTGACCTTCTTGAATTTCTTCGGTGGAGGTGCAGACCAGTCAAAATCTTCATTAAGACCCATGTTCTTCAGATCTTCTTCACCATACAGATGTGACAGGATTGCCCAGGTGCGACCGAAGACTTGATGGAGGTAGTAGTGGTTTTTCTTCACTGCATTGTGTGTGGCAGTCATGTTGTGAAGAAGTGAACCAAACTGACGCTTAACCCATTTGTGATTTCGATCCACCTTCTGGTGAAGACTAAGCAGAAGTTCACGGTCAGTCATCACGCGCGGAGCAGTGGCTTGAGGAGTGGACTTAGGTGCATTGGCAGAGTCATGTGTGGCAGAGTCATCATTGGTGGAATAAGATGCAGCTTTGCGAAACTGACCATCCAATGGACGAATGCCTTCATCAATTACAGCTGGTGCCTTGCCCTTTCCATCAACTGAGGAATATGTCTGCTTGAGGACTTCAATTGGGGGCAAGTAGCTGAGATGATTCTGGAAATCAGCTTTGTAGTTGAGTGAAGACCTTGTCCTGAGGAATCTCATGATCCAAGGTGCATAAGGCTTCAGCTCAAACGGAGACAGTGCAACATTGGCCATAGTCCTCATGAAGAAATCGTGATAATTGACAGGAATGCCATGAACGATGTTGAATACCAGATTCTTCATGATGCCAACAATTTCCTCATCAGATGAGTCGTGGCCTTTGATAGGACTGATTGTCCTCGTAAGAATACGATAGACAGTTCTGGGCACGTACAACAATTCCTTCACGAGGAATTTGGTTCTTGGTGCTTGACCTGGCTTCAAAGGTTTCATCAGCACATGCATGTAATGATGTGTGAGCGCAGGTTCACTGTAGATGCGGCGAGCTTCTTCAAGGGGAGGACTGAGTGGTAGAGCACGAAGCAATTCAGAGGCTGGTGCAGTGTAGTGAGTGTTTTCAGACATCCAGTCCAGCACCCATGAATTCACATCTTCAGCATCTCCGGTGATGTGCAACATTGCTTAGAATTGAAGAATCAGTTCTTCATTCCAATCGCAGATGTCAGAGCAAAAGTTGAGCAGCCCAGCGTCGTGAAGAACACTGAGGGCTGGTGCGAAGCATGTCAGAGATTCCATATCCACGTGAGGAATATGCTCATGGTAGAAAATCTTCTCCTTGTTGAACTGCACTGAGGAATAGAAATTTTCTTGAATGGCAGTCCAGAAACGCCTCTTCCTAATGTGAGCAGAGTCATATGGGTTGTAATCTTTGAAGAATACGTGCTCGCCGAAGAAATCATCAGCCTTGAACTTTTGCTTGCGTGAGAATGGATCCTTTGGCTTCGACAGAGGAGTGTCAGTGAGTTGCATCACGACTTCAGGAATCTCGATCGCAGGTTCTTCAGGCTGAGGAATTTCTGGTTCCTCCTCAGTGGCAGTTTGCGTAGTTGGTTTTGCAGCAGCAGCAGTTTCATCAGCGCTAGTGGCTGGAATTTCCTCATGGACAGATGCAGTGGGATAAGTTTCTTCAGAGCCCATGTGAACAGTTTGTGTGGGGGACTGAGGAATTTGCTGTAGAGGAGTGAACATTGGAGAGTTTGGATGCTGACTTTCCCAGAATTCATCACTGATGAAGGGTGTGGAGCAGCCAATGTCCACATCATCATCTTCCATTTCTTCAACGCCAGCCTCTTCAGCTGTGAACTGAGGCATAGGCGAGGAGATGATAGGTGTTGAAGGGATCGCATCCACTTCAATTTCTTCATCCAATGGTTCAGACGAGGCAGCAGAATGAGTTTCTTCATCAAATCCGCTGGGGATCACATATTCTTCATCAAAAGGAACAAGGTCCTTTGATGTCCTGGTTGAGATGAGAACAACATCAATCGGATGTGCAAATGAACTTGTCATAGGCTTCATTTTCTTCGGAGCTGAAGAATCTGAAGCAGCTGATGCTTTCCTTTTCTTCACTACAGCACGCTCTGCAGCCTTGGTCTTCTTCACATCTGATGCAGATGGAAGGATTGGAGTTGAAGTTGGTGCAGGAGCAGCTGAGGAATCTGGTTGATTTTCTTCAGGCACAACTAATGCAGTTGCCCTGATTTCTTCAGTTTCTTCAGGCGCACCATAAGTGGATGCCCTGGCAATTTCTTCAGCGGCTGAAGTGCAGTCATCAGCCCTAGAACTCACATTTTCTTCAGCAGTCTGATTTTCATCAGCGGTGCTGGCGTGTTCTTCAGTCGGCTAAGCAGATGCTTCATCCTGAGGAATTCCCTGTTGTGTTGGGGCAGCAACATTTGAAGTGAACTGTTCAGTTATATTTACAAATCTAACTTTGGCTCCTTGCCAATCAGCATAGTAGGCTATGAAGTCATCGCTGAGGGTTTTGATTTCAGATTGGATTTTTACAAGTTCATCGGTTGTCATAGTGACAACGTTGTTCTTCAGAAATTTCTCCTTCTTGTACTGCACTTTCTTGATCTGCCTGGCCTTCTCAAATTTCCACTTTTCTTCTTGAATGAAGTGGGTCAGCATGTGACTTTGGCCAGGAGTCAGCTTGAAGTCAGGCAAGGGAGTGTTGGGGTCCTTGTGCCAATCATCAATGTAGTCGAGGATCAGCTTGGGATCCAAAAGCAGTGGCACCTCTGATCCTTTGGCTCTAGCGGCCCTGACTTGCCTGTCTCTGATGATTTCTGCAAGTTCATCATCATCAGCTTCGTCTTCATCAGACGGCACTTGGAAAGCGACTTGCTTCTTTTGAGGACTTGGGCGTGGACCTCATCTAGCAGTGGCCTTTGTCTTCAGTAGTGAGGGGCCAGCTGAGGAACTAGCTGAGACAACTGAGGCAATGGAGATGCCGGCAGTCCTTTGGCACGAAGCGAGATGCACAGGTGCTGAGGATTTGGTCGGAACAGCTGAAGGCTTCGGCGGAGGAGCTGAGGACTTTGGAGGAATAGGAGCAGCATGAGGAATTGTCCGTGAGGGCTTCGATGATTCTGGCCGTGAGGGCATTGCTGAGGAACT
The DNA here is from genome assembly GCF_018294505.1 of Triticum aestivum. Taxonomy (NCBI): domain Eukaryota; kingdom Viridiplantae; phylum Streptophyta; class Magnoliopsida; order Poales; family Poaceae; genus Triticum; species Triticum aestivum. The sequence continues at coordinate 394,301,502 of NC_057809.1, forward strand.
TGGCCTCGAGGGCATTGTTGGTGAAGCACTTGGCTTGCGCGCAGGCTTCTTTGACATAGCCTTCTTTGGCTTGACAGCAAAGGCCTCAGCAGAGGCAGCAGCAGAGTCTTCATTAAATTTCCTCACTACTTCTCTGGCTTGCTTAGCCAGCTTGGCTTGGCGCTTGGCCTATTCATTAGGATAGTCCTCACCTCGCTTGAGGCTGGTGGGATCAGCAATTTGGCCAGGTGCCAATGGAGCTCTTGGGCAAGGAGGATGGAGTGCGAATTTCTTCATATACTTAGCAGTGACATATCTGTACTCCCTGCATTCTCTTGCCCATCTCCTCTCTATTTTCTGAATGTGCACTTTGCGCTCATTCTTGGTTTCCTCAGTAGGTGTGCCGTACCCAGCATATATGTCATCAGGGATCTCAAACGATGTATTTACCTCAGGCCTCTTTCCTCCCTTCTGTGGCCTTTTACCATCAGCCATTTTCTTTAGTTGAGGAATTTGAACAATCGAATTCTCTGAAGAAATATGCAACTTTTCTTCGAGGAACGCTGCAAATGAGTTAAGTTGATGAGAACCTAGTGATTCAGCAGCTGACATGTGTACCTGTGAACAGAGTATAGTTGCGAGGAATTTGGAGAGGTCATATGCGTTCTCAGAAGGTTTTTCAAAATGAACAGGTTTGAGGAATTTGACCAGATGAGTCTTGAAGATTTTCACTAAGCGTTCTTTGTCTTAGGTTCCAGAGTTGTATAGATCAAAGATCCACACAATTGAGGAATCTTGAAGAAAAATGATGCTTAGAGAAACGAATCAAGAACAGATGACTTGTGAGGTGTTTAGTGTGTGAAGATATGAAGAAAAACACCTTTGAAGATTTTGTAGATAATCATTCGAATCAACGAGGGCAGTAAAAGTAAATTTTATTTACCCTGGATGAAGAACACGACGAACTGGAGTGGGGAGATGTGAAGGTCGTCAGTGTTGAAGATAGACTTGCGGACGAATGCAGTACCGAGAGCTAGGCTCGCCACTCCGGATTCATACTCCTCAGATGACTCCTCTTCCTCATTTTCTTCAGATTCAGCCTCAGAGTCCATTTCCTTGCCAATGAATGCCCTGGCCTTCTTGGAGCTGCTCTTCTTGTGATAGGAAGGCTTTAAGGATTTTGATGATGAGGATTTTGTGGATTTCTTCTTTTTCTTTGCATCATCAGAACTGTAATCCTTGTATTTCTTCTTCTTTGATTCCTTTTCCCACTAAGGACAATCTTGAATGAAATGTCTAGGTTTTTTGCACTTGTGACAGAGCCTCTTCTTGTAGTCACTGGATGAGGAATCATTGCTCCTTGAGGATCTTCTAAGGCGACCACGTCTTGAGAACTTTTGGAACTTCTTCACGAGCAGAGCCAGATTATGGCTCAGTTCTTCAGGATCACCAAGGCTGCTACCAGAGTCTTCATCTTCGGACTCAGATACTGCCTTGGCCTTCAGTGCACGTGTTCTGCCATAGCTTGAACCATAGAGATCTCTCTTTTCAGCAAGTTGGAACTCATGAGTATTTAGCCTCTCGAGAATATCAGCGGGATCAAGTGACTTGTAATCAGCACGTTCTTGTATCATCAATGCCAGAGTGTCAAATGAGGAATCAAGCGATCTCAGCAATTTCTTCACCACCTCATGGTCGGTGATGTCAGTGGCACCAAGTGCTTGAAGCTCATTTGAGATGTCAGTGAGGCGATCGAAGGTTTGTTGAACATTTTCATTGTCGAGTCTTTTGAAGCGGTTGAAGAGATTGCGAAGAACATCAACTCGAGAGTCACGCTGAGTTGAGACTCCTTCATTCACTTTGGACAACCTGTCTTAGATAAGCTTCGTTGTTTCCAAAGCACTCACTCTACCATACTGTCCTTTGCTCAGATGGCCACATATGATATTCTTCGCTTGAGAGTCGAGTTGCTTGAATCTCTTCACATCGGCAGCATTCAGAGAAGGTGTGACTGAGGGAACACCATTTTCCACAACATACCAGAGATCGTTATCAATTGCTTCAAGATGCATTCACATCTTATTCTTCCAGTAGGGGTAGTCTGTCCCATCGAAGGTAGGAAACCCAGCAAAGACCTTGATCATACCTGCGATCGACATAACTAAAACTCCAGGCGGTTAAACCAAAATCACACAGAACAAGGGAGTACCTTGCTCTGATACCAATTGAAAGTGCGTTATATCAACTAGAGGGGGGGTGAATAGGCGATTTTTATGAAATTCTTCACTGAGGAATTTGCTGGTGAGGAAATTCCTTAGCGAAGAACTACTAGCATCGGAATAAGTACTCGAAAGTAAACACAACAGAATACAAGCATAGTCATCATGATGAAATGAAGACAGGCACAGAATACAGGAAGCATAATGATAGGATAACTCAGGATGAAGACAAACAGACTGAAGAAATTGAGAAAGTCTTCAGTCAAAGTCATGAAACACAGATATGAACAAACATACAACACAGTTATGAGGAAATGAAAGAGTTGAGGAACTAAAACCAGTAAGCTCGGTGAAGACAATGATTTGGTAGACCAGTTCCAACTGCTGTCTTAGTTGTACGTCTGGTTGGAGCGGCTGAGTATTTAAACTCGAGGACACACAGTCCTGGACACCCAGTCAAGGACAATTAGTCCAAGATACCCAGCCCTCACCATATTCTCGTTGAACTAAGGTCACATAGACCTCGTCCAATCACTCGTGGTAATTCTCCAGGTGACTTGCAAACCTTCACAAACTTGGTCACTCGGCGATCCACTATTCCTCTTGGATGCTCTAGACCATGACGCCTAACCGTCTGGAAGAAGCACAGTCTTCAAAGGTAACAAGCGTCGGATCCACTCAGGATCAATCTCTTCAGTGATGCTCAATCACTTGGGGTTTGTAGGTGTTTGCGTTTTTGGTTTTTCTTCACATGATGATTTTCGCTCAAAGTCCACGGAGGATGGGTTGCTCTCAAATGACAAGTGTCAGTTTCTCTCAGAGCAGCCAACCAGCTAGTGGTTGTAGGGGGCGGCTATTTATAGCCTAGGGAGCAGCCCGACATGATAAGACATAAATGCCCTTCAATGATATGACCATTAGGTGGATAGATATTTTGGGACAGTTGGCGCATAACACAGCAACGGTCGGAATTTTGAGTAGCAAAATCCTCAGGGCTATCATGTTCCTCACTATGTAGGCAATCCGCACTGGCGAATTCCTAACTCCTCAGTCAGGACAAATTCCTCAGAGACCAGAAAAACTTCGTCTCTGTCACTGAAGAAATTGACTGAACTGTATGAGATTTCCAATGGCTTCACTCGAAGGGATTGGTAGGTGTAGGATTTGAGTTGATCATCACATGGAAATTTTTCCTTAGTATTTCCTCGACCCCCTTTAACAGTACGGTGTTTCCTATGACTCAAGAAAGAGAAAACCAAAACTATGAAAACGAAAGTCTTCAAGCTTCATATTTCTCGCATGAATATCAAGTCTTCACGGACACACCAATTTCTTCACTTTCAAAGTCTTCATGAAAGTCTTCAGAAATACAAAAATCTTCAGTCGAAGATATTCATTTTTAGGGGTCGACTTTTCCTGTAAATATCAAACTCCTCATAGACTTATAGACCTGTGTACACTCACACACGCATTAGTCCCTTAACCTATAAGTCTTCAATACACCAAAATCACTAAGGGGCACTAGATGCACTTACATTCTTCTGATCATAATGATATGCCTTTATCTACTTTGATTGAGAATAATAATCAATCTATGGGTGTGAATTTTGTTGGTAGGAACAATTTTGGTAACAACGCGTGTAGAGGAAACTTTAATTCTAGGCCTTTCCCTAGTAATTCCTCTAATAATTATGGTAATTCCTACAACAACTCTTATGGAAATTTTCATAAGATGCCCTCTGATTTTGAGACGAGTGTTAAAGAATTTATGATTTCTCAGAAGAATTTCAATGCTTTGCTTGAAGAAAAATTGCCTAAGATTGATGAGTTGGCTAGGAACATGGATAGAATTTCTCTTGATGTTGATTCTTTGAAACTTAGATCTATTCCACCTAAGCATGATATCAATGAGTCTATCAAAGCCATGAGAATTTCAATTGATGAGTGCAAAGGAAGAACCGCTAGGATGCGTGCTAAAAAGGATTTGCTTTGTAAAAGCGTGTTCTTCTTGTTTCGATGATAATAATGATGAAGATATAAAAGTGATTGATGTGTCCCCTATTAAATATTTGTTTTCCAATATGAATCTTGATAAAGATGGGACTGGAGATGATTCAACTTTAGTCAAAAGGCGCCCCAATGATTCGGAGTTTTTAGATCTTGATGCAAAAATTAATATAACTGGGATTGAGGAGGCTAAAACTTTACATAGCAATGAACCCACCATTTTGGATTTCAAGGAATTTAATTATGATAATTGCTCTTTGATAGATTGTATTTCCTTGTTGCAATCCGTGCTAAATTCTCCTCATGCTTATGATCAAAACAAAGCCTTTACCAAACATATCGTTTATGCTTTAATGCAATCTTATGAAGAGGAACTTGAATTAGAAGTCTCTATCCCTAGAATACTTTATGATGAGTGGGAACCTACTATTAAAATTAAGATTGAAGATCATGAATGCTATGCTTTATGTGATTTAGGTACTAGTGTTTCCACGATTCCAAAAACTTTGTGTGATGTGTTAGGTTTCCGTGAATTTGATGATTGTTCTTTAAAGTTGCATCTTGCGGATTCCACCACTAAGAAACCTATGGGAAGAATTAATGGTGTTCTTATTGTTGCAAATAGGAACTATGTGCCCGTAGATTTCATTGTTCTTGATATAGATTGCAATCCTACAGGTCCTATTATTCTTGGTAGACCTTCTCCTTACAACGATTGGTGCAATTATTGATATGAAAGAAGGAAATATTAGATTCCCATTTCAATCAAGGAAGGGCGTGGAACACTTTCCTAGGAAGAAAATTAAATTACCTTATGATTCTATTATGAGAGCCACTTATGGATTGCATACCAAAGATGATAATACCTAGATCTATTCTTGTTTTTATGCCTAGCGAGGAGGCCACGAGGCAGGAGGGCGCGCCCAGGGGGGCCAGGCGTGCCCCCACCCTCGCGGGCCCCTCGCAGCTCCACCGACCTACTTCTTCCTCCTATATATACCCATATACCTTGAAAACATCTAGGAGCACTACGAAACCCTATTTCCACTGCCGCAACCTTATGTACCCGTGAGATCCCATCTTGGGGCCTTTTCTGGCGCTCCGCCGGAGGGGGAATCAATCACGGAGGGCTTCTACATCAACACCATAGCCTCTCCGATGATGTGTGAGTAGTTTACCATAGACCTTTGGGTCCATAGTTATTAGCTAGATGGCTTCTTCTCTCTCTTTGGATCTCAATACAAAGTTCTCCTCGATTCTCTTGGAGATCTATTCGATGTAATTGTTTTTGCGGTGTGTTTGTCGAGATTCGATGAATTGTGGGTTTATGACCAAGATTATCTATGAACAATATTTGGTTCTTCTCTGAATTCTTATATCCATGATTTAAATATCTTTGCAAGTCTCTTCGAATTATTAGTTTGGTTTGGCCTACTAGATTGATCTTTCTTGCAATGGGAGAAGTGCTTAGCTTTGGGTTCAATCTTGTGGTGTCCTTTCCCAGTGACAACAGGGGAAACAAGGCACGTATTGTATTGTTGCCATCGAGGATAAAAAAGATGGGGTTATATCATATTGCTTGATTTTATCCCTCTACATCATGTCATCTTGCCTAATGCGTTACTCTGTTCTTATGAACTTAATACTCTAGATGCATGCTGGATAGCGGTCGATGTGTGGAGTAATAGTAGTAGATGCAGAATCATTTCGGTCTACTTGTCACGGATGTGATGCCTATATACATGATCATGCCTGGATATTCTCATATCTATTCGCTTTTCTATCAATTGCTCGACAGTAATTTGTTCACCCGCTGTAGATTATGCTATCTTGAGAGAAGCCACTAGTGAAACCTATGGCCCCCGGGTCTATTCTCCATTATATTATTCTCCTGCCAACTAGTTATTTCTGTCGCTGTTTATTTTGCAATCTTTACTTTTCAATCTGTACAACAAAAAATACCAAAAATATGTATCTTATTATCTTTATCAGATATCACTTTCGCAAGTGGCCATGAAGGGATTGACAACCCCTTTATCATGTTGGTTGCAAGGTTCTTGATTGTTTGTGCAGGTACGAGGGACTTGCATGTCTGGAGCAGCCAACCAGCTAATGGTTGTAGGGGGCGGCTATTTATAGCCTAGGGAGCAGCCCGACATGATAAGACATAAATGCCCTTCACTGATATGACCGTTAGGTGGATAGATATTTTGGGACAGCTGGCGCATAGCACAACAACGGTCGGAATTTTGAGTAGCAAAATCCTCAGGGCTATCATGTTCCTCACTGTGTAGGCAATCCGCACTGGCGAATTCCTAACTCCTTAGTCAGGACAAATTCCTCAGAGACCAGAAGAACTTCGTCTCTGTCACTGAAGAAATTGACTGAACTGTATGAGATTTCCAATGGCTTCACTCGAATGGATTGGTAGGTGTAGGATTTGAGTTTAGCATCACATGGAAATTTTTCCTTAGAATTTCCTCGACCCCCTTTAACAGTACGGTGTTTCCTATGACTCAAGAAAGAGAAAACCAAAACTATGAAAACGAAAGTCTTCAAGCTTCATATTTCTCGCATGAATATCAAGTCTTCACGGACACACCAATTTCTTCACTTTCAAAGTCTTCATGAAAGTCTTCAGAAATACCAAAATCTTCAGTCGAAGATATTAATTTTTAGGGGTCGACTTTTCCTGTAAATATCAAACTCCTCATAGACTTATAGACCTGTGTACACTCACACACGCATTAGTCCCTTAACCTATAAGTCTTCAATACACCAAAATCACTAAGGGGCACTAGATGCACTTACAATCTCCCCCTTTTTTGGTGATTGATGACAATATAGGTTAAGTTTTCAACGGGGATAAACATATGAAGTGTAAATACTGATATTGAGGAATTTCATTGCAAGATATAGAAGAACTCCCCCTGAAGATGTGCATAGTGAGGAATTTGCTTTTGAAGCAATGCACACTTGAAGAGTTGAATCATGGAGATCTTCCCCTATATCTTGTAATTCATACACGCATTTAACATATAATATGAAGAATTTGAAATGCATGATGAAATATGGTGCCTGAAGAAATTCAACATGCGTGCAATAATATTAACAAGGAATAAGCATGCAGAATAGTGCATCAAGAGTATCAGAGCACAGTGCATCAAAAGTATCAGAGCACCATCGGGTTTAAGATTACAGCTCGATCCAATAAAGTTTCAGAAGAACGAGAGTTGTAACTTAGCAAAAAAACGCCCATATAGTAGACCCGCTTGAAGACTAACTCATATTTCTCCCCCTTTGTCATCGAATGACCAAAAGGATCGAAAATGAGGACTAACGCCCTTGAAGATAATCATGTTGATGAAGGAGCGCCATCGTTGTTGGGGTCGTTTGTTGATGTAGGGCCTGCCGCAGTGTCGTCCAAATCTTCATGTTCATCAGTGTCGCGCGATGAAGAATATGAGCTGGCCACCAGAGAAGGAACCTTGACCTTCTTGAATTTCTTCGGAGGAGGTGCAGACCAGTCAAAATCTTCATTAAGACCCATGTTCTTCAGATCTTCTTCACCATACAAATGTGACAGGATTGCCCAGGTGTGACCGAAGACTTGATGGAGGTAGTAGTGGTTTTTCTTCACTGCATTGTGTGTGGCAGTCATGTTGTGAAGAAGTGAACCAAACTGACGCTTAACCCATTTGTGATTTCGATCCACCTTTTGGTGAAGACTAAGTAGAAGTTCACGGTCAGTCATCACGCGCGGAGCAGTGGCTTGAGGAGTGGACTTAGGTGCATTGGCAGAGTCATGTGTGGCAGAGTCATCATTGGTGGAATAAGATGCAGCTTTGTGAAACTGACCATCCAATGGATGAATGACTTCATCAATTACAGCTGGTGCCTTGCCCTTTCCATCAACTGAGGAATATGTCTGCTTGAGGACTTCAATTGGGGGCAAGTAGCTAAGATGATTCTGGAAATCAGCTTTGTAGTTGAGTGAAGACCTTGTCCTGAGGAATCTCATGATCCAAGGTGCATAAGGCTTCAGCTCAAACGGAGACAGTGCAACATTGGCCATAGTCCTCATGAAGAAATCGTGATAATTGACAGGAATGCCATGAACGATGTTGAATACCAGATTCTTCATGATGCCAACAATTTCCTCATCAGATGAGTCGTGGCCTTTGATAGGACTGATTGTCCTCGTAAGAATATGATAGACAGTTCTGGGCACGTACAAAAATTCCTTCACGAGGAATTTGGTTCTTGGTGCTTGACCTGGTTTCAAAGGTTTCATCAGCACTTGCATGTAATGATGTGTGAGCTCAGGTTCACTGTAGATGCAGCGAGCTTCTTCAAGGGGAGGACTGAGTGGTAGAGCACGAAGCAATTCAGAGGCTGGTGCAGTGTAGTGAGTGTTTTCAGACATCCAGTCCAGCACCCATGAATTCACATCTTCAGCATCTCCGGTGATGTGCAACATTGCTTAGAATTGAAGAATCAGTTCTTCATTCCAATCGCAGATGTCAGAGCAAAAGTTGAGCAGCCCAGCGTCGTGAAGAACACTGAGGACTGGTGCGAAGCACGTCAGAGATTCCATATCCACGTGAGGAATATGCTCATGGTAGAAAATCTTCTCCTTGTTGAACAGTACTGAGGAATAGAAATTGGCTTGACTAGCAGTCCAGAAACGCCTCTTCCTAATGCGAGCAGAGTCATATGGGTTGTAATCTTTGAAGAATACGTGCTCGCCGAAGAAATCATCAGCCTTGAACTTTTGCTTGCGTGAGAATGGATCCTTTGGCTTCGGCAGAGGAGTGTCAGTGAGTTGCATCACGACCTCAGGAATCTCAATCGCAGGTTCTTCAGGCTGAGGAATTTCTGGTTCCTCCTCAGTGGCAGTCTGCGTAGTTGGTTGTTCAGCAGCAGCAGTTTCATCAGCGCTAGTGGCTGGAATTTCCTCATGGACAGATGCAGTGGGATGAGTTTCTTCAGAGCCCATGTGAACAGTTTGTGTGGGGGACTGAGGAATTTGCTGTAGAGGAGTGAACATTGGAGAGTTTGGATGCTGACTTTCCCAGAATTCATCACTGATGACGGGTGTGGAGCAGCCAATGTCCACATCATCATCTTCCATTTCTTCAACGCCAGCCTCTTCAGCTGTGAACTGAGGCATAGGCGAGGAGATGATAGGTGTTGAAGGGATCGCATCCACTTCAATTTCTTCATCCAATGGTTCAGACGAAGCAGCAGAATGAGTTTCTTCATCAGATCCGCTGGGGATCACATATTCTTCATCAAAAGGAACAAGGTCCTTTGATGGTCCTGGTTGAGATGGGAACAACATCAATCGGATGTGCAAATGAACTTGTCATAGGCTTCATTTTCTTCGGAGCTGAAGAATCTGAAGCAGCTGATGCTTTCCTTTTCTTCACTGCAGCACGCTCTGCAGCCTTGGTCTTCTTCACATCTGATGCAGATGGAAGGATTGGAGTTGAAGTTGGTGCAGGAGCAGCTGAGGAATCTGGTTGATTTTCTTCAGGCACAACTGATGCAGTTGCCCTGATTTCTTCAGTTTCTTCAGGCGCACCACTAAGTGGATGCCCTGGCAATTTCTTCAGCGGCTGGAGTGCAGTCATCAGCCCTAGAACTCACATTTTCTTCAGCAGCCTGATTTTCATCAGCGGTGCTGGCATGTTCTTCAGTCGGCTGAGCAGATGCTTCAGCCTGAGGAATTTCCTGTTGCGTTGGGGCAGCAACATTTGAAGTGAACTGTTTAGTTATCTTTACAAATCTAACTTTGGCTCCTTGCCAATCAGCATAGTAGGCTTTGAAGTCATCGCTGAGGGTTTTGATTTCAGATTGGATTTTTACAGGTTCATCGGTTGTCATAGTGACAACGTTGTTCTTCAGAAATTTCTCCTTCTTGTACTGCGCTTTCTTGATCTGCCTGGCCTTCTCAAATTTCCACTTTTCTTCTTGAATGAAGTGGGTCAGCATGTGACTTTGGCCAGGAGTCAGCTTGAAGTCAGGCAAGGGAGTGTTGGGGTCCTTGTGCCAATCATCAATGTAGTCAAGGATCAGCTTGGGATCCAAAAGCAGTGGCACCTCTGATCCTTTGGCTCTAGCGGCCCTGACTTGCCTGTCTCTGATGATTTCTGCAAGTTCATCATCATCAGCTTCGTCTTCATCAGACGGCACTTGGAAAGCGACTTGCTTCTTTTGAGGACTTGGGCGTGGACCTCATCTAGCAGTGGCCTTTGTCTTCAGTAGTGAGGGGCCAGTTGAGGAACTAGCTGAGACAACTGAGGCAATGGAGATGCCGGCAGTCCTTTGGCACGAAGCGAGATGCACAGGTGCTGAGGATTTGGTCGGAACAGCTGAAGGCTTCGGCGGAGGAGCTGAGGACTTTGGAGGAATAGGAGCAGCATGAGGAATTGTCCGTGAGGGCTTTGATGATTCTGGCCGTGAGGGCATTGCTGAGGAACTTGGCCTTGAGGGCATTGTTGGTGAAGCACTTGGCTTGCGCGCAGGCTTCTTTGACATAGCCTTCTTTGGCTTGATAGCAAAGGCCTCAGCAGAGGCAGCAGCAGAGTCTTCATTAAATTTCCTCACTACTTCTCTGGCTTGCTTAGCCAGCTTGGCTTGGCGCTTGGCCTATTCATTAGGATAGTCCTCACCTCGCTTGAGGCTGGTGGGATCAGCAATTTGGCCAGGTGCCAATGGAGCTCTTGGGCAAGGAGGATGGAGTGCGAATTTCTTCATATACTTAGCAGTGACATATCTGTACTCCCTGCATTCTCTTGCCCATCTCCTCTCTATTTTCTGAATGTGCACTTTGCGCTCATTCTTGGTTTCCTCAGTAGGTGTGCAGTACCCAGCATATATGTCATCAGGGATCTCAAACGATGTATTTACCTCAGGCCTCTTTCCTCCCTTCTGTGGCCTTTTACCATCAGCCATTTTCTTCAGTTGAGGAATTTGAACAATCGAATTCTCTGAAGAAGTATGCAACTTTTCTTCGAGGAACGCTGCAAATGAGTTAAGTTGATGAGAACCTAGTGATTCAGCAGCTGACATGTGTACCTGTGAACAGAGTATAGTTGCGAGGAATTTGGAGAGGTCATATGCGTTCTCAGAAGGTTTTCAAAATGAACAGGTTTGAGGAATTTGACCAGATGAGTCTTGAAGATTTTCACTAAGCGTTCTTTGTCTTAGGTTCCAGAGTTGTATAGATCAAAGATCCACACAATTGAGGAATCTTGAAGAAAAATGATGCTTAGAGAAACGAATCAAGAACAGATGACTTGTGAGGTGTTTAGTGTGTGAAGATATGAAGAAAAACACCTTTGAAGATTTTGTAGATAATCATTCGAATCAACGAGGGCAGTAAAAGTAAATTTTATTTACCCTGGATGAAGAACACGACGAACTAGAGTGGGGAGATGTGAAGTTCGTCAGTGCAGATCTTCCACGCCCTAACTTGGCGGAGGAAGACGGCTACGGCGGCGGCGGAGTGAAGATGTCCGCGGTCGGCGCGAGTACATCGGCGACGAGGTCGAGGCAGTGAAGCTCTTCCTCACCGGCGAGGATGAAGTAGCAGCGGCGCTAGGGTTTGAGAAGCTCGAGCTGGAGAGAGAGGTCGAGCGGAGTAAAAGAAGTGAGGAAGGGAAGGAGGGGTATTTATAGGCATGGTGAAAAATTGCTCGCCCGAAGAAATTGGATGAACGTGCCCCTGACCCTTCTCATTCGCATGACATGTGTCACCCACGTAGTGAGAGGTGGAGATCGTGTTAGATCGTGGGTGAGTGGATAAGTGTATCGAGGGATGCGGAACGGTTTGAGCGGCAAAACCGAAAATTTCGATAAGATAGGTTTTAAAGTTCCGTTCGCAATTTCTTCAGCTGACAAGGACACAATGAAGATTTTGAACGAGTTTCAAATAGAACGCACATGAAGAATTTGTGAACAGATTGGGTTGAGTATAGCATAGAGGGGAAGGGTCCGATCACATTCACTTAGTAGAAAACCAACTTGAAGAAATAGCAATAAGTGAATGCTGTAGAGGACATAAATTCATATATATATATATATATCCAATGAAGAAAAACGACGGAACCAGTGAAGACTATGCAGAGTTGAAGAATATGAATAATTTGAGGAATTTCAACTTTTGGTGGTGGCATGACCCACCGTATAAGAATGATGATTTCAGACACCGCATACAATTATCGTAGGGTTCTGAGAATGAAATTCTTCGTTAATTTCTTCACACTAAGAGTGTTATTCTTCATTGATTGAAGAAAAACGTTTCTTCATGTGTTGCACATCTAAGTCATCAATTTTGCATAAGTGTTAGGATGAGTGTCCTTTTCAAAGAACATTCGAAGATTCTAGATATTTAGCTCACACCGCAACTTGCTAAATCTCTTCTCATCCAAGGGCTTTGTGAAGATATCGGCTAGCTGTTCTTCAGTATTCACATGCTCAATAGAAATGTCGCCCTTCAACACATGATCACGAAGAAAATGATGACGAATCTGAATGTGCTTTGTCTTCGAGTGCTGAACTGGGTTGTGAGCAATCTTGATGGCACTCTCATTGTCACAGAAGAGAGGTACATTCTTCATGTTGACGCCGTAGTCCTTGAGAGTTTGCTTCATCCATAGCAATTGGGCACAGCAAGAACCAGCGGCAATGTACTCAGCTTCAGCAGTAGATAGTGATACGCAGTTCTGTTTCTTCGAGGACCAACAGACCAAAGATCGTCCGAGGAAATGACATGTACCAGATGTTGACTTGCGATCCACACGATCACCAGCATAGTCAGAGTCAGAATATCCAACAAGATCAAAAGCCGAGCCCTTGGGGTACCATAATCCAAGTGTTGGTGTGTGAGCTAGATATCGAAGAATATGCTTCACAGCCTTATGGTGTGATTCCTTCGGTGCAGCTTGAAATCGGGCACACATGCAAACACTAAGCATTATATCTGGCCTAGATGCACATAAGTATAATAAGGAACCTATCATGGAGCGGTATACCTTATGATCGAAGTCAATACCATTTTCATCAGTGCACAGATGGCCATTTGTGGGCATAGGAATTTTGACGCCTTTGCAATCTTGCATGCCGAATTTCCTCAGTACATCCTTGAGGTATTTCTCCTGAGATATGAATATGCCATTGTGTTGTTGACGAATTTGAAGACCTAAGAAGAATTTCAACTCTCCCATACTAGACATTTGATATTCTTCACTCATCATATAGGCAAATTCATCACTATAACGTTGGTCAGTACAGCCAAAGATAATATCATCAACATATACTTGGCACACAAACAATTCACCATCATAAGATTTAGTGAAAAGAGTAGGGTCGAGTGAACCGGGTTTGAAGCCTTTCTTCATGAAGAGTTCCTTCAAAGTATCATACCAAGCCCGTGGGGCCTGCTTGAGGCCATAGAGGGCCTTGTTGAGTCTGAAGACTTTGTCAGGATTCTTTGGATCTTCAAAACCTGGGGGTTGAGCAACATATACTTCTTCCTCAAGCTTACCATTGAGGAATGCACTTTTCACATCCATTTGATATAGAGTGATATCATGATGGTTAGCATAAGCAAGTAATATGCGAATAGCCTCAAGTCTAGCAACAGGTGCAAAAGTTTCATCGAAATCAATTCCTTCAACCTGTGTGTAGCCTTGAGCTACAAGCCGTGCCTTATTCCTCACCACAAGGCCATTTTCATCTTGCTTGTTGCGGTAGATCCACTTTGTGCCGATGATATTGTGCTTGCGAGGATCTGGACGTTTGACCAGTTCCCAGACATTGTTGAGCTCGAACTGATGTAATTCTTCTTGCATGGCCTGAATCCACTCAGGCTCCAGAAATGCTTCATCTACCTTAGTGGGCTCTGTAATAGAGACAAAAGCATACTGCCCACAAAAGTTAGACAAATGTGAAGCTTTTGAGCGTGTGAGAGGACCTGGCGCTTTGATGTCATTGATGATCTTTTCAACTTGCACTTCTTTTGCAATGCGAGGATGAGCTGGTTGTCGTTGAAGAATTTGATCAGCGTTTTCTTCAGCACCATTTTCTTCAGCATTTCTTCAGGTGCATTAGCTCGACGTTCTTCATGTTCTGGAATGAATTCTTCAGCAGATTCTTCAGTAGGAATGACATCCTCAGTAGCCTTGAACTTGATAGTTTCCTCAGGTGCTGGTTCATCTATCACAGTAGGTAGGTGCTCTCTTTGCGAGCCATTAGTTTCATCGAACCGCACATCTACAGTTTCAACAACTTTGTGAAGAACGTTGTTGAAGACTCTGTAGGTGTGCGAGTCCTTTCCGTAACCAAGCATAAAACCTTCATGTGCTTTCGGTGCAAATTTTGAGTTGTGATGAGGATCTCTAATCCAACATTTAGCACCGAAGACTTTGAAATAACTTACATTGGGTTTCTTATCAGTGAGGAGTTCATAGGCAGTCTTTTTGAAGAATTTGTGAAGATATACTCTGTTGATGATGTGGCACGCAGTATCAATTGCCTCAGTCCAGAAACGACGAGGCGTTTTGTATTCATCAAGCATAGTGCGAGCCATCTCAGCAAGAGTCCTGTTCTTGCGCTCCACGACGCCATTCTGCTGAGGAGTGTAAGGAGCAGATAACTCATGAGTAATACCAAGTTCATCAAGATAGTCATCGAGACCAGAATTCTTGAACTCAGTGCCATTGTCACTTCTGATGTGCTTGATCTTCACACCAAAGTTGGTTGAAGCCCTCGAGGAAAATCGTTTGAAGACTTCCTGCACTTCATGTTTGTAAGTAACAAGGTGTACCCATGTGTAACGAGAATAATCATCAACAATAACAAAGCCATATTGAGATGCTTCATTTGAGATAGCAGAATAATGATTAGGACCAAAGAGATCCATGTGAAGCAATTCAAATGGGCGAGTGGTGGTCATGATAGTCTTCGCTGGATGCTTGGCCTTGGTCATCTTCCCAGCTTCACAGGCTCCGCATAGGTGATCCTTGAGGAATTTGACATTCTCGATGCCAATGACATGCTTCTTCTTCGCAAGCGTGTGCAAATTCCTCATGCCTGCATGACCAAGTCGTCGATGCCAGAGCCAGCCTTCTGAAGCTTTTGCAAGTAAGCACACGGCTGGTTGTGGTCCTGTAGAGAAATCAACAATATACAGGTCTCCTCTCCTAAAGCCTTCGAAGACTTTGGAATTGTCAGCTTCCATAACCACAACACAACGGTACTTGCCGAAGACAACAACCATATCAAGATCACAAAGCATTGAGACAGACATAAGGTTGTATCCTAAGGACTCAACAAGCATGACTTTGTCCATGTGTCGATCCTTTGTAATCGCAACCTTACCTAGACCCAATACCTGACTTTTGCCTTTGTCAGCAAAGATGATATGCTTCAGATGCGACGGAGATAATGGAGCATCCATCAATAGATTCTTGTCACCAGTCATGTGGTTTGTACATCCACTATCGAGGACCCACTCAGTGGCTTTGGGTTGATCATCCTGTAGACGAATTAGTGCAGCTTACAAACTCATATACTTCATCAGTGAAGAATATGACATTAATTCATCAGATCAATTTCATCAAGTAAAAGAACTGATAAAGCAATATGAGGACGTGAGAAATGAAAGTTCATTTCTTCATGATTAGCCTGCGTCCTATCAGGCATGCTCAGGTCTCCAGCAAATTCTTCAGACGATTACGTGCGTCTGGAGACCTGACCCTGCAGAAGAGATTAGTTCTTTTTCTTCACCACCCACATCTGAAGGGGTGGCAAAGAGTTCATCATTCTGCGAGCTCCATACGAGAAGGATGGCATAGAAGCCAGTCCATTTCGTTTCACATAAGAGGGGTTAGAGTAAGCATATGAGTAAGCAGAGAAATTCTTCGAGGACTTATGGACATAATGATTTGAAGAATAATGCACATATCCATAATCCTTAGATCTTCCCTGCGAAACAGACGGGTTAGCATGATGATGTTCATATGAGGACTTTGATCCATATGAGGAATTTGGTCCGTATGAGGAATTTGATCTGGGGTTCCTATTCTTCACAGGTGGCGTCATGATGACATTCACCTGAAGATTTTCAAGGCATCTTTTGGGAACCCAGATTTTCTGCATAGGGGAGCCGTTCCTGCAGTTAGTGCCAACATATCTAGCAAATACTTCACCATTCTGATTTTTGAATAGCTTATAGTTGGAGTCAATTGACTCATCATCAGAATGAGGAGATTCACATGCAAATCCAGATAAGTTAGATGGATCAACTGGAGGTCCCTTTGCAGCAACCCATGTAGTTTTGGGGTACTGCTCAGGCTTCCAATATGTACCATCAGCATTGAGTTTCCTCTCAAAGGCGATACCCTCTTTCCTAGGGTTCCTGTTGAGGATCTGCTTTTTAAGCACATCACAAAGAGCCTGATGCCCTTTGAGGCTTTTGTACATGCCTGTCGTGTACAATTCCTTCAGCCCTGCATCGTCAGTGATACTAGCAATGTCCTCAGATGAGGAATTAGTGATAGCAGAGGCATGTGAAGAATTTGAAACATTAGCAGCATTTGAACATTCAGGTGAAGAATTAGCAGATTCACGTTCAATGCACTTCAAGCATGGAGGAACAAATTCTTCCTGAGATGCGCTGATTTGTTGAGCAAGTAATGAATCGCGCTCCTTCTGAAGATCTTCATAACTCACTCTTAGCTTCTCAAGGTCTTGCTTTCTTTGAAGAAATTCATAAGAAAGCTTCTCATGATCCGATAAGAGAGTGTTATGATGACTTTGAAGTTTGTCAAGCTTGGACTGAAGTCTCTGAAGATTTTCAGTCAAAGTTTCAGTGCGATCCATTTCTTCACCCAACATATCATCACTTTTATTTAGCATGTTTTGAACCTTTTCTAAAGCCCTTTGTTGTTTTATAGCAATCTTAGCAAGTTTAGAATAGCTGGGCTTAAGGTTTTCATCAGATTCATTCTCACTTGATTCAGAGGAGGTATATTTGAGTACCTTGGCACCCTTTGCCATGAAGCAATAGGTGGGAGCGTAGTCATCATCGCCTTCATCAGCCTTGTTGGTGAGGTCATTTTCTTCAGTGTTGAAGATAGACTTGCTGACGAATGCAGTAGCGAGAGCTAGGCTCGCCACTCCGGATTCGGACTCCTCAGATGACTCCTCTTCCTCATTTTCTTCAGATTCAGCCTCAGAGTCCATTTCCTTGCCAATGAATGCCCTGGCCTTCTTGGAGCTGCTCTTCTTGTGATATGAAGGCTTTGAGGATTTTGATGATGAGGATTTTGTGGATTTCTTCTTTTTCTTTGCATCATCAGAACTGTAATCCTTGTATTTCTTCTTCTTTGATTCCTTTTCCCACTGAGGACAATCTTGAATGAAATGTCCAGGTTTCTTGCACTTGTGACAGAGCCTCTTCTTGTAGTCACTGGATGAGGAATCATTGCTCCTTGAGGATCTTCCAAGGCGACCACGTCTTGAGAACTTTTGGAACTTCTTCACGAGCAGAGCCAGATCATGGCTCAGTTCTTCAGGATCACCAAGGCTGCTACCAGAGTCTTCATCTTCGGACTCAGATACTGCCTTGGCCTTCAGTGCACGTGTTCTGCCATAGCTTGAACCATAGAGATCTCTCTTTTCAGCAAGTTGGAACTCATGAGTATTTAGCCTCTCGAGAATATCAGCGGGATCAAGTGACTTGTAATCAGCACGTTCTTGTATCATCAATGCCAGAGTGTCAAATGAGGAATCAAGCGATCTCAGCAATTTCTTCACCACCTCATGGTCGGTGATGTCAGTGGCACCAAGTGCTTGAAGCTCATTTGAGATGTCAGTGAGGCGATCGAAGGTTTGTTGAACATTTTCATTGTCGAGTCTTTTGAAGCGGTTGAAGAGATTGCGAAGAACATCAACTCGAGAGTCACGCTGAGTTGAGACTCCTTCATTCACTTTGGACAACCTGTCCCAGATAAGCTTCGCTGTTTCCAAAGCACTCACTCTGCCATACTGTCCTTTGCTCAGATGGCCACATATGATATTCTTCGCTTGAGAGTCGAGTTGCTTGAATCTCTTCACATCGGCAGCATTCAGAGAAGGTGTGACTGAGGGAACACCATTTTCCACAACATACCAGAGATCGTTATCAATTGCTTCAAGATGCATTCGCATCTTATTCTTCCAGTAGGGGTAGTCCGTCCCATCGAAGGTAGGACACCCAGCAGAGACCTTGATCATACCTGCGGTCGACATAACTAAAACTCCAGGCGGTTAAACCAAAATCACACAGAACAAGGGAGTACCTTGCTCTGATACCAATTGAAAGTGCGTTATATCGACTAGAGGGGGGTGAATAGGCGATTTTTATGAAATTCTTCACTGAGGAATTTGCCGGTGAGGAAATTCCTTAGCGAAGAACTACTAGCAGCGGAATAAGTACTCAAAGTAAACATAACAGAATACAAGCATAGTCATCATGATGAAATGAAGACAGGCACAGAGTACAGGAAGCGTAATCACAGGATAACACAGGATGAAGACAAACAGACTGAAGAATGAACTGAGGAAATTGAGAAAGTCTTCAGTCAAAGTCTTCAAACACAGATATGAACAAACATACAACATAGATATGAGGAAATGAAAGAGTTGAGGAAATAGAACCAGTAAGCTCGGTGAAGACAATGATTTGGTAGACCAGTTCCAACTGCTGTCTCAGTTGTACGTCTGGTTGGAGCGGCTGAGTATTTAAACTCGAGGACACACAGTCCCGGACACCCAGTCAAGGACACTTAGTCCAAGACACCCAGTCCTCACCATATTCTCCTTGAACTAAGGTCACACAGACCTCGTCCAATCACTCGTGGTAAGTCTTCAGGCGACTTCCAAACCTTCACAAACTTGGTCACTCGGCGATCCACAATTCCTCTTGGATGCTCTAGACCATGACGCCTAACCGTCTGGAAGAAGCACAGTCTTCAAAGGTAACAAGCGTCGGATCCACTCAGGATCAATCTCTTCAGTGATGCTCAATCACTTGGGGTTTGTAGGTGTTTGGGTTTGGTTTTGGTTTTTCCTCACTTGATGATTTTCGCTCAAAGTCCTCGGAGGATGGGTTGCTCTCAAATGACAAGTGTCAGTTTCTCTCGGAGCAGCCAACCAGCTAGTGGTTGTAGGGGGCGGCTATTTATAGCCTAGGGAGCAGCCCGACATGATAAGACATAAATGCCCTTCAATGATATGACCGTTAGGTGGATAGATATTTTGGGACAGCTGGCGCATAGCACAGCAACGGTCGGAATTTTGAGTAGCAAAATCCTCAGGGCTATCATGTTCCTCACTGTGTAGGCAATCCGCACTGGCGAATTCCTAACTCCTCAGTCAGGACAAATTCCTCAGAGACCAGAAGAACTTCGTCTCTGTCACTGAAGAAATTGACTGAACTGTATGAGATTTCCAATGGCTTCACTCGAAGGGATTGGTAGGTGTAGGATTTTGAGTTGAGCATCACATGGAAATTTTTCCTTAGTATTTCCTCGACCCCCTTTAACAGTACGGTGTTTCCTATGACTCAAGAAAGAGAAAAACAAAACTATGAAAACGAAAGTCTTCAAGCTTCATATTTCTCGCATGAATATCAAGTCTTCACGGACACACCAATTTCTTCACTTTCAAAGTCTTCATGAAAGTCTTCAGAAATACCAAAATCTTCAGTCGAAGATATTCATTTTTAGGGGTCGACTTTTCCTGTAAATATCAAACTCCTCATAGACTTATAGACCTGTGTACACTCACACACGCATTAGTCCCTTAACCTATAAGTCTTCAATACACCAAAATCACTAAGGGGCACTAGATGCACTTACATTCTTCTGATCATAATGATATGCCTTTATCTACTTTGATTGAGAATAATAATCAATCTATGGGTGTGAATTTTGTTGGTAGGAACAATTTTGGTAACAACGCGTGTAGAGGAAACTTTAATTCTAGGCCTTTCCCTAGTAATTCCTCTAATAATTATGGTAATTCCTACAACAACTCTTATGGAAATTTTCATAAGATGCCCTCTGATTTTGAGACCAGTGTTAAAGAATTTATGATTTCTCAGAAGAATTTCAATGCTTTGCTTGAAGAAAAATTGCCTAAGATTGATGAGTTGGCTAGGAACATGGATAGAATTTCTCTTGATGTTGATTCTTTGAAACTTAGATCTATTCCACCTAAGCATGATATCAATGAGTCTATCAAAGCCATGAGAATTTCAATTGATGAGTGCAAAGGAAGAACCGCTAGGATGCATGCTAAAAAGGATTTGCTTTGTAAAAGCGTGTTCTTCTTGTTTCGATGATAATAATGATGAAGATATAAAAGTGATTGATGTGTCCCCTATTAAATATTTGTTTTCCAATATGAATCTTGATAAAGATGGGACTGGAGATGATTCAACTTTAGTCAAAAGGCGCCCCAATGATTCGGAGTTTTTAGATCTTGATGCAAAAATTAATATAACTGGGATTGAGGAGGCTAAAACTTTACATAGCAATGAACCCACCATTTTGGATTTCAAGGAATTTAATTATGATAATTGCTCTTTGATAGATTGTATTTCCTTGTTGCAATCCGTGCTAAATTCTCCTCATGCTTATGATCAAAACAAAGCCTTTACCAAACATATCGTTTATGCTTTAATGCAATCTTATGAAGAGGAACTTGAATTAGAAGTCTCTATCCCTAGAATACTTTATGATGAGTGGGAACCTACTATTAAAATTAAGATTAAAGATCATGAATGCTATGCTTTATGTGATTTAGGTACTAGTGTTTCCACGATTCCAAAAACTTTGTGTGATGTGTTAGGTTTCCGTGAATTTGATGATTGTTCTTTAAAGTTGCATCTTGCGGATTCCACCACTAAGAAACCTATGGGAAGAATTAATGGTGTTCTTATTGTTGCAAATAGGAACTATGTGCCCGTAGATTTCATTGTTCTTGATATAGATTGCAATCCTACAGGTCCTATTATTCTTGGTAGACCTTCTCCTTACAACGATTGGTGCAATTATTGATATGAAAGAAGGAAATATTAGATTCCCATTTCAATCAAGGAAGGGCGTGGAACACTTTCCTAGGAAGAAAATTAAATTACCTTATGATTCTATTATGAGAGCCACTTATGGATTGCATACCAAAGATGATAATACCTAGATCTATTCTTGTTTTTATGCCTAGCGAGGAGGCCACGAGGCAGGAGGGCGCGCCCAGGGGGGCCAGGCGTGCCCCCACCCTCGCGGGCCCCTCGCAGCTCCACCGACCTACTTCTTCCTCCTATATATACCCATATACCTTGAAAACATCTAGGAGCACCACGAAACCCTATTTCCACTGCCGCAACCTTATGTACCCGTGAGATCCCATCTTGGGGCCTTTTCTGGCGCTCCGCCGGAGGGGGAATCAATCACGAAGGGCTTCTACATCAACACCATAGCCTCTCCGATGATGTGTGAGTAGTTTACCATAGACCTTTGGGTCCATAGTTATTAGCTAGATGGCTTCTTCTCTCTCTTTGGATCTCAATACAAAGTTCTCCTCGATTCTCTTGGAGATCTATTCGATGTAATTGTTTTTGCGGTGTGTTTGTCGAGATTCGATGAATTGTGGGTTTATGACCAAGATTATCTATGAACAATATTTGGTTCTTCTCTGAATTCTTATATCCATGATTTAAATATCTTTGCAAGTCTCTTCGAATTATTAGTTTGGTTTGGCCTACTAGATTGATCTTTCTTGCAATGGGAGAAGTGCTTAGCTTTGGGTTCAATCTTGTGGTGTCCTTTCCCAATGACAACAGGGGAAACAAGGCACGTATTGTATTGTTGCCATCGAGGATAAAAAAGATGGGGTTATATCATATTGCTTGATTTTATCCCTCTACATCATGTCATCTTGCCTAATGCGTTACTCTGTTCTTATGAACTTAATACTCTAGATGCATGCTGGATAGCGGTCGATGTGTGGAGTAATAGTAGTAGATGCAGAATCATTTCGGTCTACTTGTCACGGATGTGATGCCTATATACATGATCATGCCTGGATATTCTCATATCTATTCGCTTTTCTATCAATTGCTCGACAGTAATTTGTTCACCCGCTGTAGATTATGCTATCTTGAGAGAAGCCACTAGTGAAACCTATGGCCCCCGGGTCTATTCTCCATTATATTATTCTCCTGCCAACTAGTTATTTCTGTCGTTGTTTATTTTGCAATCTTTACTTTTCAATCTATACAACAAAAAATACCAAAAATATGTATCTTATTATCTTTATCAGATATCACTTTCGCAAGTGGCCATGAAGGGATTGACAACCCCTTTATCATGTTGGTTGCAAGGTTCTTGATTGTTTGTGCAGGTACGAGGGACTTGCATGTCTGGATTGATACCTTGGTTCTATAAAACTGAGGGAAATACTTACGCTACTTTGCTGCATCACCCTTTCCTCTTCAAGGGAAAACCAACACATGCTCAAGAGGTGGCAGTGATTTGGGTGGAAGGTGTCGCACCGGCGGTCGGGCCATGTGGGATGTGGAAGGAGGAGGAGGATGGGGGTCGGGTGTGGATTACCTGCCTGGATAGGTGAGGCCGAGCAGCGTGAAGGAGGGTCACCGGCGAGGAGGCGGCGGCGCTGCAAGCAAGGAGTGAAGGTTTCAACTTGTAAAGGAAGGCGGAAAGAGGGGAAATGTGGCTTTTGGTAAGGGGGAGGGGCGGGGAGGTAGATATTTCCACGGAAGCCGAACATTTGGAATCGCTTCAGCCAAAAAACTAGCGCGCAAAGTGTCATCAGACCGACGGTGCTCCAAGATATTTTGTGTTGCATCTCACCTGGTTGGTGATAATAAACTATGTGCGATCTACTTGATTTATCGTCTTGATCATTTGAATTACGTAATGGGGTCACAACTGCAAAGGATGGTGTTTGAATTGTTAGAACTTTTATCTGAAGTGAACATGCAATTATAGGTGTGTCATCAAAAAAATTGGAATGATTCAGGGCTCGTTTGTACATTTTTATACATTAACTTGGGTTTCCAGGCATTTATGCGCATAATTCAAATTTGAACTACATGCACATGCTCCAGTGCATATAAACTTATTGAAAAATCAAATATGTGTCTTTAGTTGCATGCTTAGGTCCCATGCAAGAAATGGGAATGAATTTCAAACACCCTGCCACCATCACTCGGCGGCAAAACTTTGAGATGCCTGGTTTTTAAATTCTAGTAAATCCAAAACTCGTCTGAAATTCATGAAACTTGGCATGGTATCATGTAGCGGCATCAACATGTCATGGTACAAATTTTGTCCCATTTGGGGCAGGTTTGGGTATAAACTTTTCACAACCAGAGCTTCTCACAACAAGCGTGATGGTTTCGATAGGGAACGTGCCACCTCTGGGGACGAAACGATATCCGTTGCCTCTTATTGCTTTCAAAAAATTTCGAGTGTCAACATAGAACAACAGGAGTGTTGTGTGAATTTTTGTGATTTTTCAGGGTTCGTTTGGACATTTTTATGCATTAACCGAGTTTTCAATGCATTTATGTGCATAATTCAAATTTGAACTACACGCACATGCTCCAATGCATATAATTTGGTTGAAAAATCAAATATGTGTCCTTGTGTGCATGCTTAGGTCCCATGCAAGAAATGGGAATGAATTTGAAACACTAGGGCACCGTTGATTGCCGACAAAACATTGAGATGTCTGGTTTTTAAATTCTAGTAAATCCAAAACTCGTCTGAAATTCAGGAAACTTGGCATGCTATCATGGAGCGGCATCAACATGCCATGGTACAAATTTTGTCCCATTTGGGGGCAGGCTTGGGTATATGCTTCTCACAAACCGGAGCTTATCTGTCACATCCCTAGCTTCTGGCAATGCACTAGGCTAGCTTCATGTGTGCATCATGTTTAAATTCAAATGAATATGAAATGGGCATGACTGAAAACCCCCAGCACCCCCCTTAATCCAACTAGGGTTTACTAAATCTTCTTCAATGAACCTGAAATGCCCTTCTAAAATGTTCATCATCTTTGCCTTGCTCTGGAACCTCTGACAAAAATGGTGTACATATTTCTCGGACATCATAGGGTCACTGACTTAAATCATATTCTATTTGCATTTGGGCATTTAAATGCTATATAATATTTTAAATGTTCAAATAATCATAAACTTAAATGTTTACTATTGGACATATTCCAAACAGTGGGCTTGAGCAAGTTTCATGATTTTTGAGTGTGCCTAAGTATTTTAACAAAGCCCTAAAAGCTGCAGAAGAATTAGAAAATAGAAATAAAAAGAAAAGGACAGAAAACCTACCTAAGTTACCTGCAGCCATCTAGCGCCCCAGCTGGTCCAGCACTGTACGGCCCACTAGTCCATAGTGCCAGTCATCACCTACTTGCCGCTAGGAGGACAGCACGCGCGTGGACGCCGCACGCGAGCACGCGCCCCGCCACCTCCTGCTTCCCGCCGCTGCCCCGACGCGTCTAGACGACGCCACGCATCACCTCGGACCCCCTCGCCCACTTCCCCGTCCTCATCCCCTTCTCTCTCTCGCTTGACACCTCATGCCCGAGCGAGCTCGTCGACGCTGATCACCGTACCTGCGGCCACCGGCCACCCCTCGCCCTGCCGCTGCGCCCAGAAACACCGACGTGTCTTCCTCGTCCTCTCCATCGAGCTACACGACGCCGGAGGCCCTGCTTCATCGCCACCATCATCGTCTTCGGCCTCGCCGCCGTGGATCGCCGCCGTCGAATTCGCGGCAACCAAAGCCTCCCCGAGCCCATTGAGCTGCTCTGCGAGCCCGGCGTGAGCCCCTCTTCCTCTCCCCTCTTCTCTCAAGCTCGCGCTCATCCCCTAGCTCCTTTTCCCACCACAGCCGAGAGCTTCTCACCACCGGCCATGGCGTAGCCATGGCCACAACCGTGCAAGCTCACAACGGAGCGCCTCACCATTCTCAGTAAGCCCCTAGGAGCCTAACGCACACACTCACTCGCCCTCCCGTCCACCGTAGCACCAATCCCGACCTCGCCCGAACTCCGGCCACCGCCGCGAGCTTCGTTCCGGTGAGCTCTGGTCGTCTTAGCCCGTCCCGATCGCATAGAAAGACGCGGGGAACTCCCAGCTTCATGTAGCACGCCTCCGCCGTTGTTTTGGTCGTCGGAGCGCGAAACCCGCGCTGCTCCGCCGCGTCTGACCTCGCTGATGACTCAACGCCGGTGGGTTTGACCCCTGTTTGACCTCTCCTGGGTCACTGACAAGTGGGCCCAGGCCCCTGCTAATTTAGGATAAGTGCTAACTAAACTTAATTAGCCCTGTTAATACTGACATGTGGGACCAGGGCCTTAACTAGTTTAGTTAAGTATTAGTTTAGAGCCAATTAACTCAGGTTAATTAGTTAGACACTGACATGTGGGTCCCAGCCGTTAGGTTTGACCTGGGCTGGCGCCTTTGACCTGCTGACATCACACCAACATCATGCTGACGCAGTTAACCATTTTCTGGATTAAAACAATTCAGGAAATTCCAAAAAATGTCCAAAACTTCTAAAATTCATAGAAATTCAACCATAACTCAGATGAAATAATTTATATATGAAAAATGATCAAAAAAAAATCCAATCTATCCATCTGAACTATTTTCATGCATGTTTAAACAAGTTAACTTGCTGTTTAGTGCAAAACATGATAAAGCACTATTTAGGATCACAAATGAGTTTGAACTTTGAATCTTTGGTTCAAAATAGCTCAAACCCATCTGGTTATAGATGCATTAGCCCAACACACTCATTTTACCATGTCATGATCACACATCATATTGTGCATTGCATTGATTGTGTTTCCTTCTCTGTTACCGGTGTTTGTCCCCTCTCGGTAGACGACCTACCGACAATGAGTTCGATGACACCGATGAGGAGCTATTATTATCTTCAGAAGTGTCAGGCAAGCAAAAACCCCTTGTTCATTCTGATACAATCCCACTCTCTCGCTTCTGCTGTCTTTTACTGCATTAGGACAACAACGCTTCAACTATTATATACTGCGGTAGTTGAACCCCTTTTCCTCTGCATGATCTGTCATTGCCAAAGTAAATAGATGAAACCCACTAGCATGAGTAGGACTTGTTTGAGCCCTAATGTGCCTACTCATTCATGCTTGTTTGTCCTCCTGCTATTGCTTAGAGTTGAGTCAGGTCTGATTCATCGGGGATGAATTGAAATGGTGATGAACATGTCCTACTGTGTGTGAGCTAAGTGTGTGAACACAATTTGGTAAAGGTAGCAGTGAGAGGCCATGTAGGAGTACATGGTGGGTTGTATCATTGAAACCGTCCACAGGAACTGAGTTCTGTGTTTGTGATCCATGAATAGCTACAACCACACGTTGGGCCCTGAAATATTACCCCACTCGACTTATTAACCGCCCCTGTCCTCTATCCAGGAGTTGCAACTAGTTTCTGGTGTTTGTAGGATATGTGTTGGAGGTCGTGCATAGCGCTGACCCTAGGGGTGGGCTATGATGCGGTAGATACACCGTGGCATGGTGTACCGAGCGCCCGTTCGGTGTCTCGGGAACCCTGCACACATTGTTTGGGCCTGTGAGCGAAACCCCGGCCGGATCTCCTTGCGGATGGAACTCGAATAGGTGATAAACCTGGACTAGATACTTGTGTCGTTAGTTAGGTCGTGGTCTACACCCACGTCGACTTTTGCTTGAAGTCTGCCGAGCACATGTCGTGTGCAGACGGTAAGTGGTGGAAACATGTCTGAAGAAGTACACCCCTGTAGGGTTATAAATGATCTATTCGAATAGCCACGTCCATGGTAAAGGACTTCTGGGTTGCCTATACAGTTCATATACAAGTGAAAGTGGATACTCTAAAATTCGCAAGATAAGCGTGAGTGCTATCGATGGCCTTCTCGTAGGGAGACGGGAGCGGATCCATAGTGGTGTATTGTTTTGGTGAATATGTGGACTCGTGTGTGCCACCTCAAAAGAGTTACTTGCAGTTGTAGTTTAGGATAGCCACCGAGTCAAAGCTGGCTTGCTCAGTTAAACTCCACCACCCCCTTTGTTGATACCGATGCATATGTAGCTAGTTCTGATGTAAGTCTTGTTGGGTACATTTGTACTCACGTTTGCTCAATTTATGTGTTGTAGAGAGACTTTAGTCTCGCTAGTAGTTCCGCATGGACTTCGACGTTTAGCTTGTTACCTCAGCTATGATCTTGTGCCCTCGGCAGGGTCTTGTAGATATCAGGCTTCTCAGCCTTTTTCATTTGTAGTTGTCTGTATTCAGACAAGTTAAGCTTCCGCATGTGCTTGTTGCTTGAATGCTCTGTATGTTGGGTCATGAGACCCATGTTTGTAATATGTGGCTCTTCGGAGCCTAATGAATAAATACTTTGAGTTGTAGAGTTTTGTTGTGATGCCATGTTGTATTTACACATATCAGGCATATTGTGTGTATGATTGAAATGCTTGGTATGTGTGGGATCCGACAACCTAGTTGTTTATCCTTGGTAGCCTCTCTTATGGGGAAATGTAGTCTAGTGCTTCCACTGAGCCATGGTATTCTACTACAGCCCGGTTCACCGGAGTCCTGCTAGCCCAGTTACTACTGCTCCGGAACACCTAGACTGGCCGCCATGTGTCCCACTTCATTCCTGTTTCTGTCCCTTCAGGGAAATGTCACGCGGTGACTTCCGGAGTCCTGCTAGCCTGCTACAGCCCGGGTTCCCGGAGTCCTGTTAGCCCGGTTGCTACAACTCGGATTCACACGCTGATGACCGACACGTCTGATGTTGGTTCATGTATGCCTGTCCCTGTAAGTTAGTGCCACTTTGGGTTCACAACTAGTCATATCGTCCCGGGTTCTTTGTCATATGGATGCTAGTGACACTATCATATACGTGAGCCAAAAGGTGCAAACGGTCCCAAGCCAGGTAAGGTGGCACCCGTGGGAATACCGTGTGTGAGGTCGCAAAGTGATATGATGTGTTACATGCTAGATTGGTGTGACTTAGGATTGGGGTCTTGACAGCCTTGGTATCAGAGCCTGACTGCCTGTAGGATTACCAAGCCAAACTGGTCGAAGTTGAGTCTAGAAATGCTTTAGTTATATAAGGGAATTGATTGTGGAAGGGAACATAAGGCTCTTTTTACTCCTTTACCTTATTCACTTCTGATCCGAGTCACCCTATCTTTCCTACGGGGTTAAGAAACTAGGCTTCCTCATCTTTCTACCAGGATCACGTGTTACTAATCCGTAGACTTATAGGATTGATGGATTCAAGTCTCAATTTAGTTTCTACTACTTCCGTATGTTCATAGCTGGCCTCAGAACCTTGATATTGTGTTGTTGAGTGTCATGCCACCATTTTGCAGGATGTTTCAAATCTTTTCGAGCATTTACAACCGTTATGCTGTCCGAGTCATCCCAGGTTTCTAAATAATCTGATGCATTTTCCACTCCCTTCTTTCCGTTCCCGATGTTCTTTTGGGCCAGATTAACCACACTAACCAGTGTGTTGAGGTACTTCATTACCTCGGTATATATGTTGGAACTATTATTATGACCCTAGGCATGTTAGATGATCACCTGGTAATCTAGCCATGTTTTGTGTTCCCAGTGTGATGAATCTGGCCATCATTCTCGAAAGCATCTCGTGATGTTATTAGCTAGTAGGTATTCCATATGTGGGTTCCTGAACCCAAGATTTGCTCTACTTACTTTCTGTTGATAGTGTTGCTTGTTCCTTTAGGATATTATCAACCTTTGCGATAGACCTCGATGTCTGTGGTATGTCTTTCTTCCAAATACCATGAACTACTTATGGCAGAAGTTCCTCGCTGAACCGGAAGATCACAACCAGAGTGCTCTTAACGAGTTCTCGATTCTATGTTGTGACTCTGCCAGTTCTACCTTTCCGCATGGGTTATCCGGAAGAAATATGTTGAACTCGTTCGACATGCTAACCTATGCACCCACAACTCAGAAAATCGTATGTTCCTTTGAGTTGTCCCTCTCAGTTGTTTTCTGACCTTCGTCTATCAATTGATAGTCAAGAGTATGTGTGCATTCGTTCATCGGTGCATATTATTCTTGTGGTCCGTCAAGCCATTCTATTCCGGAATGACTAGGAGAAACAAAATCCAGTACCTCATCCATATCTAGGATTGGGTCAAAGCAGTTGTATCCCACAGATCAAAATGCCAACCCGGCTTTGTTCTATTCTACATTGGAGTATTACCATCTTTATGTCAGGAATATCATGGGAATTTCACACCATCCTCTGAATTCTTGATGCAGTGATACTTCTCGCCATCATTGTTCATTCCTTGGTTCCCGTGTTATTGTAACCGGAATACCGACAAGTGAACTGTGATGTGTGAAATCAATACTCCTAGCAACCTCATTGCTCGGTAGTTAATGGACAATAACCTCATTCTTAGCGTGTTGGTATTGAATTATCATTCTAAGATTTATCGTGTGACCTAGTCCATCTTCCCTGGTGCACTCCTCAGTCAACGAGATAGGATTGTGTCAATCCATCACTCTCTTGGTCACATCGTCTGGCCCTGAAAAGCAAGATTGATCTCGAGCTTAGTAACATGTCGGTGGTTCATGATTTTCCGAATATCTTCTCGGAAATATTACCAGGTTGTCACCTGACCGCTATGTTGAGTTCATGATCAAGTTGGTTTCTTGTAAACCACCCCTTCCCCAAGAATCTATGTTGAATACCCCTGAGCTAGTTGGTCAAGCTAAGCAACAACTTGGAGAGTTGGAAGATAGAAGCTTGTCTAACTTAGTTCATTTCCAAAGGGATATCTTTGTGTGTGTGTGTTGAAGAAAGATGATATCTTCATTGATTGATCCACGTGATCAATTGTCGGTGCTATTGTCTTACAATCCTTTGATTTGAGTGTGGGCTATCGTCAAATCAAATCAGAACCAATGATATTCATAATGTTGTCTTACTCGTGGTTGATCCCTCAAGCGTACACCATTATATCTTTCGGTCTGACCAATGTTATCACCTTGTTCACATAGTTGTGGAATTCCATCTTCATGGAAGTATCGATGATTTGTTGTTGAGCTCATCAACATCATTTTATCTTGTTCATGATTCATGTCGAACATCTAAGTGGTGTTGAAAACTTCTGTAAGCATTTCTTCATGCTAGTTCATGAAGCATATGTTAGTTCAAAGAAGTGACTTCCTCTAGTTCATGTGCATTTGATGCAAGTTGCCACAGCGAATTCGAGAAAGTTTATTTTTGCTTCCTTTGGAGTCATCCCAAGTTAGTCATGTAGGTGCGAAGTATTCTATGGTTTGATAGGCTCGCTACCTTCATTCCATATGTATTCCCTAGCACACCAAGCCACTAATTGACTTGTTGAAGGATAAGAAGTTCATCGATAAGTGCACAAGGACTTCGATATCCTCGATGATAGTTCCTTACCAGAACTCGGTAGTGTTTTGTTGTAAGACTACTCTGTGGTCATGCTTGTCTTGGAAAACATGTTCACATGTGTGTAGCAGAACCATCTCATGTTTTGGAGCTTACTATCGTAGTCCATTTTCCTAAGAACCTTGCAACATCGTATCGTCAGGTTGTGTTGCAAACTTTCTTTTCCAGACATGATGTCTGAAGTATCCTGCTACTAACCAGATCTGAATCTCACGCAGATATGATGGTTGGAACATTCCAACATCAGCATTTTGTTCCTAGCTTGCACCGTCTTTGTGCCATTTCACTATGGGCTGCCTTCTTAGTAATTCTTGTTCAGGATCATCTTAAAAAGTGGACCTACCATGGGTCCCATCCATTTCCGATGATAAGCAGAAATCATCCATTACGTTGTCTTCAACAACGTAGTCCACATCATCCATTCTAGTCCGGGTATGCCATCCCTTCGTACTCCGCCAAACGATTGTTGTGATTTGCCTGAGGCTAGTGTAAAGAGTTTCAATGATCTTTGAATCAAAAGTAATTCTTTTTGCCACTTAAGGGAATATTTCTGCGAGTCACCTTCCTTAAGATGTCTCGATATGGTATCATGCCAACTCAACTCCTCGCTACGCTGACAACCGTTCACCACCCTCTTAAGTCTGGAATTGTTGTCTACGCAGTGAACCTTCGTCATCTGTTGCACTCCATTCCTTTGGATGTATGTTTCATGTCTCAGCTCGAGAGATGTTTCAATGTCTCATTCCATGAGTTGAGCATCAGTTGCTCGATTTTCGAAAGATCGATTCTTCCAGTTTTTTTTCCTTTCTTCTCATTGTCATGTTAGTTGGAGTTCTCAGAACAAGACATCAATACAAAAATGGTGATCGAATCAACGTTCTTATGAGATGCAACCTGGATCGTGAAGATTGTGTTAGTTTGCATTCCCCCTTCATCTTACCCTACGCTTGAATCTCGGGACGAGATCCTTGTTTAGTGGGGGTGAGTTGTCACATCCCTAGCTTCTGGCAATGCACTAGGCTAGCTTCATGTGTGCATCATGTTTAAATTCAAATGAATATGAAATGGGGATGACAGAAAACCCCCAGCACCCCCTTAATCCAACTAGGGTATACTAAAATCTTCTTCAATGAACGTGAAATGCCCTTCTAAAATGTTCATCATCTTTGCCTTGGTCTGGAACCTCTGACAAAAATGGTGCACATATTCCTAGGACATCATAGGGTCACTAAATTAAATCATACTCTATTTGCATTTGGGCATTTAAATGCATAATATTTTAAATGTCCAAATAATTATAAACTTAAATGTTTACTGTTGCATATATTCCAAACAGTGGGCTTGAGCAAGTTTCATGATTTTTGAGTGTTCCTAAGTATTTTAACAAAGCCCTAAAAGTTGCAGAAGAATTAGAAAACAAAAATAAAAAGAAAAGGACAGAAAACCTACCTAAGTTACCTGCAGCCCATCTGGCACCCCAGCTGGTCCAGCGCTGTACGGCCCACTAGTCCATAGTGCCAGTCATCACCTACTTGCCGCTACGAGGACAGCGCGCGCGTGGACGCCGCACGCGAGCACGCGCCCCGCCACCTCCTGCTTCCCGCCGCTGCCCCGACGCGTCTGGACGACGCCACGCATCACCCCGGACCCCCTCGCCCACTTCCCCGTCCTCATCCCCTTCTCTCTCGCTCGACACCTCATGCCCGAGCGAGCTCGCCGATGCTGATCGCCGTTCCCGCAGCCACCGGCCACCGGCCACCCCTCGCCCCGCC
Organism: Triticum aestivum; assembly: GCF_018294505.1. Classification (NCBI taxonomy): domain Eukaryota; kingdom Viridiplantae; phylum Streptophyta; class Magnoliopsida; order Poales; family Poaceae; genus Triticum; species Triticum aestivum. The sequence continues at coordinate 394,334,067 of NC_057809.1, forward strand.
ACCACGCCCAGAAGCACCGACACGTCTTCCTCGTCCTCTCCATCGAGCTACACGATGCCGGAGGCCCTGCTTCATTGCCACCATCGTCGTCTTCGGCCCTGGACGCCGTGGATCGCCACCGTCGAATTCGCGGCAACCAAAGCCTCCTCGAGCCCATTGAGCTGCTCTGCGAGTCCGCTGTGAGCCCCTCTTCCTCTCCCCTCTTCTCTCAAGCTCACGCTCGTCCCCTAGCTCCTTTTCCCACCGCAGCCGAGAGCTTCTCGCCCCCGGCCATGGCCACAACCGTGCAAGCTCACAACGGAGCGCCTCACAGTGCTCAGGAAGCCCCTAGGAGCCTAACGCACATACTCACTCGCCCTCCCATCCACCGTAGCACCAATCCCGACCTCGCTCGAACTCCGGCCACCGCCACGAGCTTCGTTTCAGTGAGCTTGGGCCGTCTCAGCCTGTCCCGATCGCGCAGAAAGACGTGGGGCACTCCCAGCTTCACGTAGCACGCCTCCATCGTCGTTTTGGTCGCCGAAGCGCGAAACCCGTGCTGCTCCACCGCTTCTGGCCTCGCGGCGACTCAACGCCGGCGGGTTTGACCCCACTGACCCATGTTTGACCTCTCCTAGGTTGCTGACAAGTGGGCCCAGGCCCCTGGTAATTTAGGTTAAGCGCTAACTAAACTTAATTTGCCCTGTTAATACTGACATGTGGGCCCAGGGTCTTAACTACTCTAGTTTCGTATTAGTTTAGACTTAATTAACTTAAGTTAATTAGTTAGACGCTCACGTGTGGGTCCCAGCAGTCAGGTTTGACCTGGGCTGGCGCCTTTGACCTGCTGATGTCACACCGACGTCATGTTGATGCAGTAACCATTTTTTTGATTAAAACAATTCAGGAAATTCAGAAAAAGTCCTAAATTTCTAAAAATTATAAAAAATTATCTATAACTCCGAATAAGATAAATTATATGTGAAAAGTGATCAAAAAATCCAATCTATCCATTTGTACCATTTCCATGCATGTTTAAACAACTTAAACTTGCTGTTTAGATCAAAACGTGATAATGCACTTTATAAGTTCTTACTTTGAATTTGAATTTGAACCTTTGGTTAAATCAACTTAGACCCTTCTGTTCTTAGCTGCATTAGCTCAAATCACAACATATCGGCATATCATGATCATGCATCATATTGTGGCATTGCATTGATTGTGTTCTTTCTGTGTTTGCCGGTGGTTGTTCCCCCTCGGTAGACGTATTTTCTGACGATGAGTTCGCTGACACCGATGAAGAGCTATATCATCTTCAGAAGTGCCAGGCAAGCAAAGCCCCCTTGTTCATTCCGATACAATCCCACTCTCTCGCTCCTGCTCTCTTTTACTGCATTAGGACAACAACGATTCAACTGTTACATGCTACGATAGTTGAACCCCTTTTCCTCTGCATGACCTGTCATTGCCACAGTAAATAGATGAAACCCACTAGCATGAGTAGGAGTTGTTTCAGCCCTGATGTGCCTACTCATTCATGCTTGTTTGTCATGCCTGCTACTGCTTAGAGTTGAGTCAGCTCTGATTCATCGGGAATGAATTGGAATGGTGATGAACATGTCCTACGTGGTGTGAGCCAAGTGTGTGAACACGATTTGGTATAAGGTAGCGGTGAGAGGCCATGTAGGAGTACATGGTGGGTTGTCTCATTGAAACCGTCCTCAGGAACTAAGTTCTGTGTTTGTGATCCATGAAAACTACTACCACACATGGCGTCCTGAAAATATGACCCTGCTCGACTTATTAACCGCCCCTGTTCCTCTGTCCACGAGTTGCAACTCGTTTCTGGTGTTTGTAGGATATGTGTTGGTGGCATCGTAGACCGCTGACCCTAGGGGTGGGGCTATGATGCGGTAGATACACCATGGCACGGTGTACCGGGCGCCCGTTCGGTGTCTCGGGAACCCTTGCACACATCGTTTGGGGCTGTGAGCGAAACCCCGTCCAGATCTCCTCGCGGAAGGAACCGAGTAGCGATAACCTGGACTAGAGACTTGTGTGGTTAGTCAGGTCGTGGTCTACACCCACGTCGGCTTTTCGCTTGAAGTCTGCGAGCACATGTTGTGTGCAAGACGCTAGTGGTGGAAACATGTGTGAAGAAGTACACCCCAGCAGGGTTATAAATGATCTATTCGAATAGCCGCATCCGCGGTAAAGGACTTCTGGGTTGCCTATACATTTCATAGACAAGTGAAAGTGGATACTCTAAAATGCGCAAGATAAGCGTGAGTGCTATGGATGGCCTTCTTGTAGGGAGACGGGACCGGATCCATAGTGATGTATTGTTTTGGTGAATATGTAGACTCGTGTGCGCCACCTCAAAAGAGTTACTTGCAGTTGTAGTTTAGGATAGCCACCGAGTCAAAGCTGGCTTGCTGCAGTTAAACTCCACCACCCCCTTTATTGATACCGATGCATATGTAGCTAGTTCTGATGTAAGTCTTGTTGGGTACATTTGTACTCACGTTTGCTCAATTTATGTTTTGTAGAGAGACTTCAGTCTCGCTAGTAGTTCCGCGTGGACTTCGACATTTAGCTTGTTACCTCAGCTACGATCTTGTGTCCTCGGCATGGTCTTGTAGATAGTCAGGCTTCTCAGCCTTTTTCATTTGTAGTTGTCTGTATTCAGAGAAGTTAAGCTTCCGCATGTGCTTGTTGCTTGAATGCTCTGTATGTTGGGTCATGAGACCCATGTTTGTAATATCTGGCTCTTTGATACGTCTCCAACGTATCTATAATTTTTGATTGTTCCATGCTATATTATATTCTATTTTGGACATTATTGGGCTTTATTGTACACTTTTATATTATTTTTGGGACTAACCTATTAACCGGAGGCCCAGCCCAGAATTGTTGTTTTTGCCTATTTCAGAGTTTCGTAGAAAAAGAATATCAAATGGATTCCAAATGGAATGAAACCTTCGGGAACGTGATTTTCGGAACGAACGTGATCCAGATGACTTGGACCCTACGTCCAGAAAGCAACCAGGAAGGCACGAGGTAGGGGGGCGCGCCTACCCCCCCCCCCCCCAAGCGCGCCCTCCACCCTCGTGGGGCCCACATTGCTCTACCGACGTACTTCTTCCTCCTATATATACCTACGTACCCCCAACCTACTAGATACGGAGCCAAAACCCTAATTCCACTGCCGCAACCTTCTATACCCGTGAGATCCCATCTTGGGGCCTTTTCTGGAGCTTCGACGAAGGGGGCATCGATCACAGAGGGCTTCTACATCAACACCATAGCCTCTCTGATGATGTGTGAGTAGTTTACTTCAGACCTTCGGGTCCATAGTTATTAGCAAGATGGCTTCTTCTCTCTTTTTGGATCTCAATACAATGTTCCCCCCTCTCTTGTGGAGATCTATTCGATGTAATCTTCTTTTGCGGTGTGTTTGTTGAGACCGATGAATTGTGGGTTTATGATCAAGATTATCTATGAACAATATTTGAATCTTCTCTGAATTCTTTTATGTATGATTGGTTATCTTTGCAAGTCTCTTCGAATTATCAGTTTGGTTTGGCCTACTAGATTGATCTTTCTTGCAATGGGAGAAGTGCTTAGCTTTGGGTTCAATCTTGCGGTGTCCTTTCCCAGTGACAGTAGGGGCAGCAAGGCACGTATTGTATTGTTGCCATCGAGAATCACAAGATGGGGTTTATATCATATTGCATGAGTTTATCCCTCTACATCATGTCATCTTGCTTAAAGCGTTACTCTGTTCTTTTGAACTTAATACTCTAGATGCATGCTGGATAGCGGTCGATGTGTGTAGTAATAGTATTAGATGCAGGCAGGAGTCGGTCTACTTGGCTCGGACGTGATGCCTATATACATGGTCATACCTACATATTCTCATAACTATGCTCAATTCTGTCAATTGCTCAATAGTAATTTGTTTACCCACCTTTATACTTATGCTCTCGAGAGAAGCCACTAGTGAAACCTATGGCCCCAGGGTCTATTTTCCATCATATTAATCTTCCATCAACAAGCTATTTCTTTTTCCATTTTTATTTTGCTTTATTTACTTTGCATCTTTATCATAAATATACCAAAAATATTATCTTATCATATCTATCAGATCTCACTTTCATAAGAGACCGTGAAGGGATTGACAACCCCTTTATTGCGTTGGTTGCGAGGATTTTATTTGTTTGTGTAGGTGCGAGGGACTCGCGCTTGGCCTCCTACTGGATTGATACCTTGGTTCTCAAAAACTAAGGGAAATACTTAAGCTACTTTGCTACATCACCCTTTCCTCTTCAAGGGAAAACCAACGCAGTGCTCAAGACATAGCAAGAAGGATTTCTGGCGCCGTTGCCGGGGAGTCTACACAAAAGTCAACATACCAAGTACCCATCACAAACCCTTATCTCCCACATTACATTATTTGACATTTTCCTCTCGTTTTCCTCTTCCCACTTCACCCTTGTCATTTTATTTGCCCTCTCTCTCCGTCCTCCTTCTCTTTCCCTATTTGCCTCTTTTTTGCCCGTTTCTTTCTTGCTTGTGTGTTGGATTGCTTGCCTGTCACGATGGCTTAAGATAATACCAAATTGTGTGACTTTACTAATACCAACAACAATGATTTTATTAGCACTCCGATTGTCCTCTTACCAATGCTGAATCTTGTGAAATTAATGCTGCTTTGCTGAATCTTGTCATGAAATATCCGTTTTCCGGCCTTCCTAGTGAAGATGCCGCTACCCATCTAAACAACTCTGCTGATTTGTGTGATATGCAAAAGAAGAAAGATGTGGACAATGATATTGTTAAATTGAAGCTATTTCCTTTTTCGCTTAGACATCGTGCTAAAGCTTGGTTTTCATCTTTGCCTAAGAATAGTATTGATTCATGGAATAAGTGCAAAGATGCTTTTATCTCTAAGTATTTTCCTCCCGCTAAGATCATCTCTCTTAGAAACGATATTATGAATTTTAAGCAACTTGATCATGAACATGTTGCACAAGCTTGGGAGAGGATGAAATTAATGATACGTAATTGCCCTACACATGGTTTGAATTTGTGGATGATTATACAAAATTTTATGCCGGATTGAATTTTGCTTCTAGAAATCTTTAGATTCATCCGTGGGAGGCACTTTTATGGAAATCACTTTAGGAGAAGCTACTGAACTCCTAGATAATATTATGGTTAATTATTCTCAATGGCACACTGAAAGATCTACTAATAAGAAAGATGGATGAACTTATGAAATTATTTGCTAATAAAAGTGTTTCTTCTGATCCTAATAATATGCCTTTGTCTACTTTGATTGAGAATAATAATGAATCTATGGATGTGAATTTTGTTGGTAGGAATAATTTTGGTAACAACGTGTATAGAGGTAATTTTAATCCTAGGCCGTATCCTAGTAATTCCTCTAATAATTATGGTAATTCCTACAACAATTCTTATGGAAATTTTAATATGATGCCCTCTGAATTTGAGACTAGTGTTAATGAGTTTATAAATTCGCAAAAGAATTTCAATGCTTTGCTTGAAGAAAAATTGCTTAAAGTTGATCAATTGGCTAGGAATGTTGATAGAATTTCTCTTGATGTTGATTCTTTGAAACTTAGATCTATACCACCTAAGCATGATATCAATGAGTCTCTCAAAGCCATGAGAATTTCCATTGATGAGTGTAAAGAAAGAACCGCTAGGATGCGTGCTAAGAAAGATTGTTTTATGAAAGTGTGTTCTTCTAGTTTTCATGAAAATAAAGATGAGGATCTAAAAGTTATTGAGGTGTCCCCTATTAAATCTTTGTTTTGCAAAATGAATCTTGATAATTATGGGACTGAATATGATCCACCTTTACCTAGAAGGCGTTCCAAAAATTCGGAGTCTTTAGATCTTGATGCTAAAATTGTTAAAAGTGGGATTGAAGTGGTCAAAACTTTAAATATCAATGAACCCACTATTTTGGATTTCAAGGAATTAAATTATGATAATTGCTCTTTGATAGATTGTATTTCCTTGTTACAATCCGTGCTAAATTCTCCACATGCTTATAGTCAAAATAAAGCTTTTACTAAACATATCGTTGATGCTTTGATGCAATCTTATGAAGAAAAACTTGAGTTGGAAGTTTCTATCCCTTGAAAACTTTATGATGAGTGGGAACCTACTATTAAAATTTATGAATTCTATGCTTTGTGTGATTTGGGTGCTAGTGTTTCCATGATTCCAAAGACTTTGTGTGATTTGCTAGGTTTCCGTGATTTTGATGATTGCTCTTAAGCTTGCACCATGCGGATTCCACTATTAAGAAACCTATGGGAAGAATTAATGATGTTCTTATTGTTGCAAATAGGAATTATGTGCCCGTAGATTTTATTGTTCTTGATATAGATTGCAATCCTTCATGTCCTATTATTCTTGGTGGACCTTTCCTTAGAATGATTGGTGCAATTATTGATATGAAAGAAGGGAATATTAGATTCCAATTTCCGTTAAGGAAAGGTATGGAACACTTCCCTAGAAAGAAAATTAAATTACCATATGAATCTATTATGAGAGCCACTTATGGAATGCCTACCAAAGATGGTAATACCTAGATCTATCTTCGCTTTTGTGCCTAGCTAGGGGCGTTAAACAATAGCGCTTGTTGGGAGGCAACCCAATTTTATTTTTATTCCTTGATTTTTGCTCCTGTTTAGTAATAAATAATTTATCTAGCCTATGTTTTGGTTGTGTTTTTTGTGTTTAATTAGTGTTTGTGCCAAGTAGAACCGTTGGGAAGACTTGGGGAAAGCCTTGATCTTGCTGTAAAAAACAGAAACTTTAGCGCTCACGAGAATTGCTGCCATTTTTATTTGGAAAGTGATATTGTAAAACCCACGACGCGGCTATATCTCCCACGTGTCGGAGCACGACTTAGAGGCATAACCGCATAGTAGGCATGTCGCAAGAGGGGTAATCTTTACACATCCCATGTACTAAATAAGAAAGGGATAAATAGTTGGCTTACAATCCCCACTTCAAACAATACATAAATATAGCATACATCATCCAAAATACAATCAAGGTCCGACTACAGAACCAACATAAATAAAAGACAACCCCAAATGCTAGATCCCCGATCGCCCCAACTGGGCTCCTCTACTGATCATCCAGAAAAGACACGTAGTAATGGCCCAAATCCTCGTCGAACTCCCACTTGAGTTCCGTAGCGTCCCCTTCACTAGCATCATCGGCACCTACATCTGTTTGGAAGTATCTGTGAGTCATGGGGACTTAGCAATCTCACACCCTCGCGATCAAGACTATTTAAGCTTAAAGGTAGGAAAAGGGGGTAGTGAGGTGGAGCTGCAGCAAGCACTAGCGTATATGGTGGCTAACTTACGCAAATGAGAGCGAGAAGAGAAGCAAAGCACGGTCGAGAAGCTCAAAGTGATCAAGAAGTGATCCTGAGGCTACTTACATTCAAGCATAACATGAGACCGTGTTCTCTTCCCGGACTCCGCCGAAAAGAGACCATCACGGCTACACATGCGGTTGATTCATTTTAATTAAGTTAAGTTTCACGTTCTCTACAACCGGACATTAACAAATTACCATCTGCCCATAACCGCGGGCACGGCTTTCGAAAGTTCGAAACCCTGCAGGGGTGTCCCAACTTAGCCCATCACAAGCTCTCACGGTTAATGAAGGATATTCGTTCTCCCGGGAAGACCCGATAAATCTCAGAATCCCGGTTACAAGACATTTCGACAATGGTAAAACAAGACCAGCAAAGCCACCTGATGTGCCGACAAATCCCGATAGGAGTCGCAGGTATCTTGTTCTCAGGGCAACACCGGATGAGACTAGATACGAGTAAAACCAAACCTCAAGTTTGCCTGAGGTGGCCCCGCAAGCAGCTCGGTTCGGACCAACACTCAGAGGAGCACTGGCCCAGGGGGGTTTAAAATAAAGATGACCCTTGAGTCTGCAAAACCCAAGGGAAGGTATATGGTGGTAGGTAGGCAAATCGTAAATCCAAGGTTGGGCCTTGCTGGAGGAGTTTCATTCAAGGCGAACTGTCAAAGGGTTCCCATAACACCCAAGCTCGTAAGGAACGCAAAATCAAGGAACATAACACCGGTATGACAGAAACTAAGGCGGCAAGAGTGGAACAAAACACCAGGCATAAGGCCGAGCCTTCCACCCTTTACCAAGTATATAGGTGCATTAAAGTAAACAATATATAATAATGATATCCCAACAATATCTATGTTCCAACATGGAACAAACTTCATCTCCACCTGCAACTAGCAACGCTATAAGAGGGGCTGAGCAAAGCGGTAGCATAGCCAAACAATGGTTTTCTGCGAAAGGTGGGTTAGAGGCTTGACATGGCAATATGGGAGGCATGATATAGCAGGTGGTAGGTATCGCGGCATAGCAATAGAGCGAACAACTAGCAAGCACAGATAGAAGTGATTTCTAAGGTATGGTCATCTTGCCTACAAAGTTCTCCGAGTTGACAAAAGCTTGATCCTATTAAGTGTACTCAACGGTTTCCTCGATCACGAACTCGTCTCCCGGCTCTACCCAAAGCAAGAACACAAGAAAAAGGACCAACAATCAATCATGGTGCAATGCGCAAGCAACATGATGCAAAACATGTCATGACATGCGTGATGTGATATGCAATGCATATGCGTGCTTCGGAAAGGAAATATTGAACCAGGCATCAACTTGGCAAACCAAGTGTGCCGGTGGAAAGAAGAGTTGATTTCGGTTGAAATCGATATAAAGATCACCGGAATCGGATGCATGGTTTGCAAATGGCAAGCAAAACAAGAATGGCACCATTCTGCGATTAACAGCACAATGCCATTTAGAATGCAACAAGAAACTAAGCTACTGCACTCCAACATAGCAACAAAGCACATGGCAGTGATATATTCAAGATGCTTGACAAAAGATGAACACTGAGCTACGGCTAATTCACACAATAGCAGGTTCAAACAAGCATGGCAAAAGTGCAAAAGATATCAGCATCACAGACTTGGTGAAAATAACAACATGCCAGAAATTAACATTAGGAAGACATGTTTAGAGCAAGCTAACAACATGCTACAGGACACATATCATAGCAAGACAAGGCCTGGAATGAATCTACTCAGAGAATAGAACAAAAGTCCCTTACTGACCATAAGCCAAAAAGGATCAGATGATATGATGGCACCCATGTAAACATAGTAAGTTTCATTAACAGATTCAGACTTAGCAGAAAACTAGGCATGTCAAAAACAGAATTATGAAGGCCTCTTTGCGAGCTCGATTCACTCACCACAAGGCATTGCATGACAAGCTAAGCATACCTACAGCGAGATGGCATGTTCATGAAACTAACCATGGCAAGAACAAGTTCATATCATGCATGGATCAACTACAACAACCTTGGCAAAATTGATTAACACGTAAACAATCTGCGAGGAACATTTTATAGCAACAGTATAACAAGATTAAGACATGCTAGGGCACTCCATAATTGCAAAAAGGTCCATGGATGGACAGAGCATAACCATATGTCCAAATCATCCTTACTGAAGCAACTCAAATAAAGCATGGATCTCACTGTAGCAACATGGTTACAAGGCATCAAAATAACAACAGACAGACTTAGCCAAAATCCTGAGATCCAGAAATCAGCAATATCACGAAGGCTACTTTGCATGCTTGAGCTAGTCACCACAAAGATCACAAAAATACATTGCATACACCCCTGTAAAGATGGAATGGCATAGATCAAAATACATGTAGAGTTCATGCCCATATGAAGCACACAACAAATGTGACAAAAATGACAAAAGCTCATAATCTGCTAAGAATCAGCACCTAACAATATATAGCCCTCTTGCATCAACGATTTGGGCATCAGAATGGACTCAAACAAGCATGTCACAATGGAACAAAATGAAGAGCACATCATGATGAACATTTTGATATATTGCACGCACAAAACGGAGCAACATGCAGGAAGTTATGGCATCACGAATAGGGCATAAAAAAGCAGACAAAGGACTTAGTGGATATTTTACCCCCGCGAAACAGATCTAGGGTTCTTCGGCACGGACGTCAAGGATCACCAGAGATCGCCGGAGGAGCTGCCGGAGAGGAGGGAGACGACAGGGAGGCGCGGGCATGTTGGGGCGGCGAGATCCGGCCGGATCCTCGCCGGATCTGGTCGGGGAAGAGGAGAGGCGGCAAGGAGGAGGCAACCGGAGACGGAGTGGCGCGGCCCGCGAGGTCAGCGGCGGCAGCCGGCGTCAGAGCTGGTGGAGAAGGCGGCGGCCGGCGGAGGTGAGCGGCGGCTTGGCGCGGGGAGGCGCGGAGCGGGACGGGCGGCGGCGGCGCGCGCGGCCCGGGCCGGCAGGGCTGGCGATGGGCCCGAGCGGGCCTGGCGGCGGGGCGGCGGCCAGGGACAGGTGGCGGGCAGTGAGTGGCTCGAGGCGGCGGCACGATTTCGTCCGGCTCGGGTGGACGTGTCCGTCGGCGCGAGGAGGGGATTTTTAGGGTTTGGACCCGGATTCGGACATGGAGGACATATTTATACCTAGAAGGAGGTGGGAGTGTCCAAATGAGGTGTAGTTTTCGACCAGGCGATCGTCATTCGACGATAAAGGACATGAGATAGGGTTCGATGGGTTATTGGGCCGTTTTGGAGGGGTGTTGGGCTGCAACAAACACGAGGCCTTTACGATTCCCTGGTTAACCGTTGGAGTATCAAACGAACTCCAAATGGCATGAAACTTGACAAGCGGTGTACTGGTGGTGTACCAAGGCCGCTTGGCAAATCTTGGTCCATTCCGAGAATGTTTAACACCCGCACACGAAAAGAGACAAATGGGGGCGCCGGAGGACGTAGGAGTGTCGGATTGCAAAACGGACAACGAGGAAAATGCTCGGATGCATGAGACGAACACGTATGCAAATGCGATGCACATGATGGCATGATATGAAATGCATGACATGAACAAAAATAAAAATGAAGAAAAAACCCAACCACGAATCTCATAACTTAAAGCCGGAAATGGCAAGAGTCGGAGTACAAATATGGCAAGTTACATCCAGGGTGTTACAACACTCCACCACTACGAAAGGATCTCGTCCTGAGATCTAGGACTGCAAGAACTCCGGATATTCGGAAAGGAGGTGGTCTTCACGTTACTAGGTGGCTTCTTGATCGGAATGATGTGACCACCTCATTTTCAGGAATCTGATAGACTTGTTGCAAGTCTTGCGCTCGGTTTCTTCAAGAATAGCAACAGGATTCTCATGATAAGACAGGTCTTCCTGGAGATCAATCTCTTCAAAGTTGATGGTGCAGTCAGGAGTCTTGAAACACTTGCGAAGCTGTGACATGTGAAACACGTCGTGCACGTTTGCAAAGTTGGACAGAAGCTCAAGTTGATAGGCGAGGTCACCTCTTTTGCCAATGATCTTGAAAGGACCCACATATCTAGGAGCAAGCTTCCCTTTGATACCGAAGCGACGAGTACCTTTCATTGGAGAGACGCGGAGGTAGACATGTTCTCCGATCTCAAAAGCCAAGTCAGGATGCTTGCTATCATAGTAACTCTTCTGGCACGATTTTGAGACTTTCAGATTTTCACAAATGGCTTTGCACATTTCTTCAGCTTCTGTGATTAAGTCATTGCCAAGAAGTTGGTGTTCACCAGTCTCTGACCAATTAAGAGGAGTACATCACTTTCTGCTATAGAGAATCTCGAATGGGGCCTTGCCTGAGCTCGCTTGGAAGCTCTTGTTGTAGGAGAACTCGGCATATGGAAGATAATCTTCCCACTTCATACCGAAGGAAATGACACAAGCCCTGAGCATATCTTCAAGAATTTGATTGACTCGCTCGACTTGTCCACTAGTTTGAGGATGGAAGGTTGTGCTGAAGCAAATGTTGGTGCCCATGGCCTTCTGGAAGGAATCCCGGAACTTAAAAGTAAAGATGCTTCCATGATCTGAAGATATCAACTGTGGAATGCCATGCAAGGAGACAATCCTGGAGGTATATAGTTCTGCCAACTGAGCTACTGTGATAGATTCTTTGATAGGCAGAAAATGAGCCACTTTTGTAAGCTTGTCGATGACAACAAAGATATCATCATTTCCACGCTTGGACTTGGGAAATCCAGTCACGAAGTCCATCTCAATATGGTCAAACTTCCATTCTAGAATGGCAAGAGGTTGGAGGAGACCAGCTGGCCGTTGGTTTTCTGCTTTCACTCTTCTGCAGACATCACATTCATTCACGAACTGAGCAATTTCTCGCTTCATTTGCGTCCACCAATACGACTGCTTGAGGTCATGGTACAACTTTGTACTTCCAGGATGAATGGATAGAAGGGAATTGTGAGCCTCGTTCATGATGACTTTACGTAGATCACCTTTAGGAACCACAATTCAATCCTCAAAGAATAGAGTATCTTTGTCATCAACGTGATAGCACTTGTACTTGGGTTGGCTCTTGGCCATCCCATTTTTCACCTTCTTTACCATGGCATCAAGAAGTTGTGCCTCACGAATTTGATCTTCCAAAGTAGGAGAGACTTGGAGGTTGGCAAGAAAACCTTGAGGAACAACTTGGAGATTAAGTTTGCGGAAAGCTTCACAAAGGTCCGGTTGGAAGGGCTTGAGGGCTTCGCCAACATCAGCACGGCTGGCGTAGGGGGCTCCAACCCTCACATGCTGCCCTCAAGAAGCATGAGCGCAAGCGTCACCCCCATGGTCCCATCCGGATGCCGTATTATCATCCCCAGGACGCCATCATGGGCAGAGCAACATGGAGTGTGGGGCACCACGGCGAGGTGTTCGGGGTGACGGCCCCGGAAGCCTATGTGCCCCACATGATGGACCAAGGGTACGCACCAGAGGACGACATCGGCTCATTCGTTGGAGAAGATTGGGGAGAAGGGGCGCTAGGAGTCGAAGCCTTCCAAGAGCCAGCGGAGAACCACAGCGATCGTGCCGGCGACGGCAATGACAGGGTACCGCTAACCTCCCAGGAACAGGCTTATGCTAACCGTGGGCTGCAGATGAATCAGGTTGCAGCTTCGATCGACGACCCTGGCACGGCGACACCCGTCTCAACAAGGGAGACATGCTGGGGGCCGCCAAGAGGGAGCCAGGAGCAAGGCCCCTTCCCAAGGCATGCGAAACCAGGGGACACTCGGAGGTAGGCCCTCTGCCGGGGTGGCATCAATGACCCTTCCTCCGGCAGAGGACCCATGGTCACCGAGGGAACCGCTGGCGTCCTCTTTCCCTCCTTTGTGTCGTCCTAGTCTCCGGCCGGTCCAAAGGAGGTCAAGAGTGGCGCAAGGCGGGGCCCTCGTCTGGTGATATGAAGCATGGCCAGTACCTATGAAGAAGGCCCGGTGCCTGTGAAGCTCGCCGCCCGTGACACTCCCACGTAATAATGAGTTGGGGTTGTACACGCCCCGGAGTCTCATGAGCGTCAGCCTCAGGCCCTAGGGCTCTCTCACACGGCTAGTGGACATCACATAGCTCCGCGCTGGTGAGAATACTTGAAGACCAGAAGACTAGACTAGGTGCCGGACGCGGCCTTTTGCTTTGGATCTCTCTTTTTGTGGCTTTGCTTTCTGATTCTGGACTTAAGTTCAAGCTGAATTTTTATCGATACGCGCGGGGGTGCCATTTCTCGTTCGAGCCGTTTTTCGCCTTCTGGATCTTGCTTGGTTTGGGACTCACGTCCGTCGCCTCTCCCTCGCAAAGCTCCTCGCAAGCTGGACCGCGCAGAGCACGCGCTAGCACTACGCCTGGTGCTCACCCTTTCCGGGACCCCTTCGAACAGGGCGATAGGCTCCGCAGGATTCTCAGGAACTCGTCGCCTCATGACCCAACCCTAAGAAGGCGCTGGCTAAGGTAATCCACGTTTGGAAACTCACCCCCAGCTTCATGCTACGTCTTGAGCTTGCGTTGGTTTTCCCCGAAGAGGAAGGGATGATGCAGCAGAGTAGCGTAAGTATTTCCCTCAGTTTTTGAGAACCAAGGTATCAATCCAGTAGGAGCCCACGCTCAAGTCCCTCGTACCTGCACAAAGCGATAGCTACTCGCAACCAACACGATTAGGGGTTGTCAAGCCCTTCACGGTCACTTACGAGAGTGAGATCTGATAGATAGAATATTTTTTTGGTATTTTTGATATAAAGATGCAAAGTAAAAAGTAAAAGCAAAGTAAATAGCAAAACAATATAAAAGTGATGGAGATTGATATGATGAGAATAGACCCGGGGGCCATAGGTTTCACTAGTGGCTTCTCTCAAGAGCATAAGTATTCTACGGTGGGTGAACAAATTACTGTTGAGCAATTGATAGAATTGAGCATACTTATGAGAATATCTAGGCATGATCATGTATATAGGCATCACGTCCGTGACAAGTAGATCGAAACGATTCTGCATCTACTACTATTACTCCACTCATCGACCGCTATCCATCATGCATCTAGAGTATTAGGTTAAAAAACAGAGTAACGCCTTAAGCAAGATGACATGATGTAGAGAGATAAATTCATGCAATATGAAATAAACCCCATCTTGTTATCCTCGATGGCAACGATACAATACGTGCCTTGCTGCCCCTTCTGTCACTGGGTAAGGACACCGCAAGATCGAACCCAAAGCTAAGCACTTCTCCCATGGCAAGAACTACCAATCTAGTAGGCCAAACCAAACGGATAATTCGAAGAGACTTGCAAAGATAACCAATCATACATAAAAGAATTCAGAAGATTCAAATATTATTCATACATAGACTTGATCATAAACCCACAATTGATCGGTCTCAACAAACACACCGCAAAAAGAAGATTACATCGAATAGATCTCCACGAGAGAGGGGGAGAACTTTGTATTGAGATTCAAAGAGAGAGAAGAAGCCATCTAGCTACTAACTATGGACCCGAAGGTTTGAAGTAAACTACTCACACTTCATCGGAGGGGCTAGGATGATGTAGAAGCCCTCCATGATGACGGCCCTCTTCCGGCGGAGCTACGGAACAGGCCCCAAGATGGGATCTCGTGGATACAGAAAGTTGCGGCGGTGGAATTAGGTTTTTGGCTCCTGTTCTGATCGTTTGGGGGTACGTGTGTATATATAGGAGGAAGGAGTACGTCGGTGGAGCACCAAGGGGCCCACGAGGCAGGGGGCGCCCCCCCACCCTCGTGACCACCTCTTTGATCCCTTGTAGTAGGGTCCAAGTCTCCTGGATCATGTTCGGTGAGAAAATCACGTTTCCGAAGATTTTATTCTGATTGGACTCCGTTTGATAGTCCGTTTATCTGAAACACTAAAATAGGCAAAAAACAACAATTCTGGGCTGGGCCTCCGGTTAATAGGTTAGTCCCAAAAATAATATAAAAGTGGAAAATAAAGCCCAATATAGTCCAAAACAGTAGATAATATAGCATGGAGCAATCACAAATTATAGATACGTTGGAGACGTATCAGGCATCCCCAAGCCTAATTCCTGCTCGTCCTCGAGTAGGTAAATGATAAAAAGAGAATTTTTGATGCGGAGTGCTACTTGGCATAATTTCAATGCAAATCTTCTTAATTGTGGTATGAATATTCAGATTAGAAAGATTCAAGATAAAAGTTTATATTGACATAGAAAATAATAATACTTCAAGCATACTAACAAAGCAATTATGTCTTCTCAAAATAACATGGCCAAAGAAAGTTATCCCTACAAAATCATATAGTCTGGCTATGCTCCATCTTCCCCACATAAAGTATTTAAATCATGCACAACCCCGATGACAAGCCGGGCAATTGTTTCATACTATAACTTTTTCAAAACTTGCACCATAGGTGGACTAGAATGGTGGTTGTGGAGAAGACAAAAAGGAGAAGATAGTCTCACATCAACTAGGCGTATCAACGGGCTATGGAGATGCCCATCAATAGATATCAATATGAGTGAGTAGGGATTGCCACGCAACGGATGCACTAGAGCTATAAGTATATGAAAGCTCAAAAAGAAACTAAGTGGGTGTGCATCCAACTTGCTTGCTCATGAAGACCTAGGGCAATTTGAGGAAGCCCATCATTGGAATATACAAGCCAAGTTCTATAATGAAAAATTCCCACTAGTATATGAAAGTCATAACATGAGAGACTCTCTCCTATGAAGATCATGGTGCTACTTTGAAGCACAAGTGTGGTTAAAGGATAGTAACATTGTCCCCTCTCTCTTTTTCTCTCATCATTTTTTTGTTTGGGCCTTTTCTCTTTTTTATGGCCTCTTTTTTTATTTTTTTATTTTTTGTCCGGAGTCTCATCCCGACTTACGGGGGAATCATAGTCTCCATCATTCTTTCCTCACTAGGACAATGCTCTAATAATGATGATCGTCACACTTTTAATTTTCTTATAACTCAACAATTACAACTCGATACTTAGAACAAAATATGACTCTATGTGAATGCATCCGGCGGTGTGCCGGGATATGCAATATGACAATGATGAAATGTGTCATGGTGAACTAGATGGTGGAAAGTTGCATGGCAATATATCTCGGAATGGCTATGGAAATGCCATAATAGGTAGGTATGGTGGCTGTTTTGAGGAAGGTATATGGTAGGTGTATGATACCGGCGAAAGTTGTGCTGTATTAGAGAGGCTAGCAAAGGTGGAAGGGTGAGAGTGCGTATAATCCATGGACTCAACATTAGTCATAAAGAACTCATATACTTATTGCAAAAATCTAGAAGTTATCAAAGCAAAGTATTACGCGCATGCTCCTAGGGGGATAGATTGGTAGGAAAAGACCATCGCTCGTCCCCGACCGCCACTCATAAGGAAGACAATCAATAAATAAATCATGCTCCGACTTCATCACATAACGGTTCACCATACGTGCATGCTACGGGAATCACAAACTTTAACACAAGTATTCTTTAAATTCACAACTACTCAACTAGCATGACTTTAATATTATCACCTCCATTACTTAAAACAATTATCATGCTTCAATCTTTTCTTAGTATTCAACACACTCAAAAGAGAGTTTCACAAATCTTGAATAACAAGCATATTATTATTAGGAAAATTACCATGCTATTAAGAGACTCTCAAATTAATTTAAGTGAAGCATGAGAGATCAATAGTTTCTTTAAAACATATCCACCACCGTGCTCTAAAAGTTCTAAGTGAAGCACATAGAGCAAAACTACTTAGCTCAAAAGATATAAGTGAAGCACATAGAGAAAAATTATCTAGCTCAAAGGATATAAGTGAAGCACATAGAGCAAAACTACTTAGCTCAAAGGATATAAGTGAAGCACATAGAGCAAAACTACTTAGCTCAATACATATAAGTGAAGCACATAGAGCAAAACTACTTAGCTCAAAAGATATAAGTGAAGCACATAGAGTATTCTATCAAATTTTAATTCATGTATGGCTCTCTCAGAAGGTGTGTACAGCAAGGATGATTGTGGCATACTAACAAACAAAGACACAAATAATACAAGACGCTCCATGCAAAACACATATCATGTTGGTGAATAAAAATATAGCTCCAAGTAAATTACCGATGGAAGTGGACGAAAGAGGGGATGCCTTCCGGGGGCATCCCCAAGCATTGACTTTTTGGTGTCCTTGGATTATATTGGGGGTGCAATGGGCATCCCCAAGATTAGGCTCTTGCCACTCCTTGTTCCATGATCCATCAATAGAATTCACCCAAAACTTGAAAACTTCACAACACAAAACTCAAAATAGAAAACTCGTGAGCTCCGTTAGCGAAAGAAAACAAAAGACCACTTCAAGGTACTGTAATGAACTCATTCTTTATTTATATTGGTGTTAAACCTACTGTATTACAACTTCTCTATGGATTATAAACTATTTTACTAGCCATAGATTCATCAAAATAAGCAAACAACACACGAAAAACAGAATCTGTCAAAAACAGAACATTCTGTAGTAATCTGTATCTAGCGCAAGATCTGGAACCCCAAAAATTCTAAAATAAATTGCAGGACGTGAGTAATTTATCTATTAAACACCTCCAAAAAGAATTAACTAAATAGAACTCATCAAATAAAAATGACAGCAGTTCTCGTGAGCGCTAAAGTTTCTGTTTTTTACAGCAAGTTCAACAAGACTTTCCCCAAGTCTTCCCAACGGTTCTAATTGGCACAAACACTTAATTAAACACAAAAAACACAACGAAATCAGAGGCTAAATAATTTATTTATTACTAAACAGGAGCAAAAAGCAAGGAATAAAAATAAAATTGGGTTGCCTCCCAACAAGCGCTATCGTTTAACGCCCCTAGCTAGGCATAATGAGCAAGAATAGATCTAGGTATTGCCATAGTAGTAAGATAGGTTGGTGAAACTCATTTCATATTCTCTACGTTCGACAGCAAGTTTTCTTTGAGGCAAGCAAAAGTAATCAAAAGGACTAAATTTAATGGGACAAAAGTCCCCAAGATCAACCTTGGGAGGTATAGGTTCCTCCTTCGGTCCTTCATAATGCACAACCAATTCATCATTATAAGCATTCTTTTGATAGAACTTCATGAGCGTATATTCAAGAGAATATCCTAGTTCATTATTTCAAATAGCCAAATCATCATTAAGTTCAGAAATTCCATCAACTAAAACATTGGTAGGAACCTTTCTTCTAAGATTTTCATTAAAAGCAACATAGTCTAGAGATTGAAAATGCATTATTTCTTCTTGATCAAAGAGGATAGCCTCTATGGGAGGACGGCAAGCGTCCACCCTATAATGTGCAAAGATTTATTTGGCTTCTCTTATTATGAATCTAAACTCATGAGCCAAAAAGATAGTAGCGGCACGCTTAACAGAAGAATGCTCAATATTAGAAAATTCCAGAAAAATCCTTTGTATAGAAGGATGCATGTGCATGAATTGTCTTTCAAGTTCGACTACAAGCATGGCAATAGCGTCCGCAAGACTACTAGTTCTGTGAAGGATAGAACTACCCATAGAAGTTAAAGCACCAGCACAAGTAAAGAAATCTTGAATAACTCCTTTTCCAATAATATTACCACTACCAACACGGAATTTTTTTGTATGAAAGATGGTAGGTTCTTTAGCAGGAGTATCAGAATCTTCCATGATATTGTTATCGCCCAAATTGGTGATAACTTCCCCAGTTTCAGACATAATGACAAGCAGGCAAACAAACTAACACACAAGCAAACAAAAAGCAAGCAGACAAAAGAGGCAAACAGAGAGGGAGGATAGAGAGAGAGGGCGAATAAAACGGCAAGGGTGAATTGGGGGGAGAGGAAAATGAGAGGCAAATGGCAAATAATGTAATGCGAGAGATAGGGATTGTGATGGGTACTTGGTATATGACTTTTTGCGTAGACTCCCTAGCAAGGCGCCAGAAATCCTTCTTGCTACGTCTTGAGCTTGCGTTGGTTTTCCCCGAAGAGGAAGGGATGATGCAGCAGAGTAGCGTAAGTATTTCCCTCAGTTTTTGAGAACCAAGGTATCAATCCAGTAGGAGCCCACGCTCAAGTCCCTCGTACCTGCACAAAGCGATAGCTACTCGCAACCAATGCGATTAGGGGTTGTCAAGCCTTTCACGGTCACTTACGAGAGTGAGATCTGATAGATAGAATATTTTTTTGGTATTTTTGATATAAAGATGCAAAGTAAAAAGTAAAAGCAAAGTAAATAGCAAAACAATATAAAAGTGATGGAGATTGATATGATGAGAATAGACCCGGGGGGCATAGGTTTCACTAGTGGCTTTTCTCAAGAGCATAAGTATTCTACGGTGGGTGAACAAATTACTGTTGAGCAATTGATGGAATTGAGCATAATTATGAGAATATCTAGGCATGATCATGTATATAGGCATCACGTCCGTGACAAGTAGATCGAAACGATTCTGCATCTACTACTATTACTCCACTCATCGACCGCTATCCAGCATGCATCTAGAGTATTAAGTTAAAAACAGAGTAACGCCTTAAGCAAGATGACATGATGTAGAGAGATAAATTCATGCAATATGAAATAAACCCCATCTTGTTATCCTCGATGGCAATGATACAATACGTGCCTTGCTGCCCCTTCTGTCACTGGGTAAGGACACCGCAAGATCGAACCCAAAGCTAAGCACTTCTCCCATGGCAAGAACTACCAATCTAGTTGGCCAAACCAAACGGATAATTCGAAGAGACTTGCAAAGATAACCGATCATACATAAAAGAATTCAGAGAAGATTCAAATATTATTCATAGATAGACTTGATCATAAACCCACAATTCATCGGTCTCAACAAACACATCGCAAAAAGAAGATTACATCGAATAGATCTCCACGAGAGAGGGGGAGAACTTTGTATTGAGATTCAAAGAGAGAGAAGAAGCCATCTAGCTACTAACTATGGACCCGAAGGTCTGAAGTAAACTACTCACACTTCATCGGAGGGGCTAGGATGATGTAGAAGCCCTCCGTGATGACGGCCCTCTTCCGGCGGAGCTCCGGAACAGGCCCGAAGATGGGATCTCGTGGATACAGAAAGTTGCGGCGGTGGAATTAGGTTTTTGGCTCCTGTTCTGATCGTTTGAGAGTACGTGTGTACATATAGGAGGAAGGAGTATGTCGGTGGAGCACCGAGGGGCCCATGAGGCAGGGGGGCGCGCCCTAGGGGGGGCGCCCCCACCCTCGTGACCACCTCTTTGATCCCTTGCAGTAGGGTCCAAGTCTCCTGGATCATGTTCGGTGAGAAAATCACGTTTCCGAAGATTTTATTCTGTTTGGACTCCGTTTGATATTCCGTTTATCTGAAACACTGAAATAGGCAAAAACAACAATTCTAGGCTGGGCCTCCGGTTAATAAGTTAGTCCCAAAAATAATATAAAAGTGGAAAATAAAGCCCCATATAGTCCAAAACAGTAGATAATATAGCATGGAGTAATCAAAAATTATAGATACGTTGGAGACGTATCACTTCATGAGCTCATGAGGACACATACCCACATCGCATAGGAAAGTGAAAACTACGATTTGCTTACACGAGGGGCTCCCCCTATCAAAATGCTCTCACAAATTTTCCAAGGGCCATGCCTGAGTTTTGCGTGCAGAATAAAACAACAGGAGAATATGGGATCAGCCGGAGATATCGCTCGCTGCATCGTCCAGGCGCGTCGCTCGCATCATCATCACCTTCGTCAGAATCATCACCGCCGTCGGCGACGCCCTGTCACATCCCTAGCTTCTGGTAATGCACTAGGCTAGACCTCATGTGAGCATCATGTTTTATTTCAAATGAAATTTGAATTGAGGAATTTTTAAAGCCTCAGAAACCTTCTAAAAATGATCAACATTAAAATCTCCTCAAAGAAGTCCAAAAAAAATGTTCCTCTTAGTCTCTGAAAATATTGCAAAGAGGTAAAACTCAAAACAATATTTGTGGTATCTCAGAGTTAATTATTTTGGGCCATTTGAATTAATCCAATAACTATTTGCTTTGGATTTATATTTAATATATATTAAATATGACTCCAAATAATTCTGGAAGTTGTGAGTGGCTTTGTATATATTTTAGCAAGCCACATAAAACCCTACAGAATTTATTAAAATGATTTAGTGTCTAAAACTAAATCAAAACAAACTACAGAAAATAAAAAAAACAGAAATAAAAGACAGAGGAGAGAAAATCTCACCTGGACTTACCTCTGCAGCCCACCAGGCCCACCTGGCCAGCCCAGCCCATCTCCACCCCCCCCCCCTGTCGTCTTCCTCCCTGCCAGGAGGACAGACACCGCGACGCCGCCGCGCGCGCCACCTCCTGCTTCCCCTGGCCACCTCCTGCTTCCTCCCCGAGCCCTCTAGCGACGCCACGGAGTCGTCCCCGACCGCTATCCCTCTCTCTGCTCGCTCTGGCTCTCTCCCTCTCTCGATTTGGAGCACCACCGAGAGCCACCGGAGGGCGCCGCCATCGCATCCATAGCCACCGGCCACCCCTCGCCCTTCCGATGAGCTCAGGAGCTCCGTCCCGACCCCATGGAGCTGCACACTGACGCACGCGACCAGAGGAGGCCCCAGTCGACAGGAGCATCGTCGTCTTCATCGCCACGGCCGGCGATCGCCGCCGTTCGATTCACCACTGACAGGACGTCCCCGAGCCCACTTAGCGTCTCGTCCGACTCCCCGTGAGCTCCTCTTCTCTTCCCCTCACTCCGCGCACTTGATTTCGTCCCCTAGCTCCATCTTCCACCACGGCCGAAGCTCGCCGCCGCCGTGCCTCATCGCCATCGTGGCCAGAGCCACTGTGGCTCGAAGCCGGGCACACCACCATGCTCCACACCTCACCAGGAGCACGTAGCACGCACCAACGCCTCCCCTAGCGCCCTGCATCGCCTAACCCGTCGTTGGCCGAACTCCGGCCGCCGCCTCCCTCGCCGCTGCCGACGCCACAGCCAACCCCAACTCCTCTGGCTTGCTCCATTGGATGCGCACGAGCTCGAGCTCCCTATAGAACCCCTCCGCGCGTCGAATGGGCGCCGGAGAAGCCATTCTGGCGAGCCACCACCGCGTCTGGTCGTTGCAGGCGGTTAGACGCCGGTGGATTAGCCGGGTTGACCAGGGATTTGACCCCCCTGGGTCACTGACGTGTGGGCCCGTCCCCTGCTAACCTTTGGTTAAGTTAATAACTAAGTTTAATTAAGCCACTGACTCACTGACATGCGGGCCCGGGCCGACTAATTAAACTAGGTTAGGTTTAAGTTATATTAGGATTAGCCGTAGTCACTGACCAGTGGGCCCCACTGGTCAGATTTGACCGAGCCAGCCCAGTTGACCCTGCTGACGTCACTGTGACGTGGTGCTGACGCCATAATCATTTCTGGATTTAATATTATTCAGGAAATTCCACAAAATGCCTAAAACTTCTAAAAATCATAGAAAATTAACCGTAACTCCAAATTAAATAAATTATATATGAAAAATTATCAGAAAAATTCAAGGAATCCATCTGTACCACTTTCATGCATGTTAGAACAACTTATAGCTGCTGTTTAGCACAAATCAATTAAATGGCATTTGAATAATCACATATGGAGTTTGAATTTGAATCTTGTATTCAAACCAACTTCATTTAATCTGTTGCTAGTTGCATTAGCTCAAAACACATTCATATTGCCATGTCATGAGCATGCATCATATTGTGCATTGCATTGATTGTGTTCCCTTCTGTGTTGCCGGTATTTGTCCCCTCTCGATAGACGTGATACCGATGATGTGATCGTTGACACTGATGAAGACTCAATGTTATCTTCAGAAGTGCCAGGCAAGCAAAAGCCCCTTGTTCATTCCGATAAAATCCCACTCTCCCGCTCCTGCTCTCTTTTACTGCATTAGGACAACATCGATTCATCTGTTACCTGTTGCGGTAGTTGAACCCCTTTATCCTTTGCATGACCTATCATTGCCACAGTAAATAGATGAAACCCACTAGCATGAGTAGGAATTGTTTGAGCCCTGTTGTGCCTACTCATTCATGTTTGTTTGTCACGCCTGCTACTGCTTAGAGTTGAGTCAGGTCTGATTCATCGGGGATGAATCAGAGGTGTGTGAACATGTCCTACTGTGTGTGAGCTAAGTGTGTGAATACGTTTTGGTAAAGGTAGCGGTGAGAGGCCATGTAGGAGTACATGGTGGGTTGTCTCATTGCAGCCGTCCTCAGGAACTGAGTTCTGTGTTTATGATCCATGATTCAGCTACTACCATGCATTGGGCCCTGAAATATGACCCCGCTCGACTTCTTATTCACCCTAGCTCTCTGTCCAGGAGTTGCAAGTAGTTTCTGGTGTTTGTAGCCTACTGGAGGCCGTGGACAGCGCTGACCGTAGGGGTGGGCTGTGATGCGGTAGGTACGTGGCACGGTGTACCGGATGCCCGTTTGGTATCTCGGGAACCCTGTTCACATCGTTTGGGGCTGTGAGCGAAACTCCGGCCGGATCTCCTCGTGGATGGAACCCGAATAGGCGATAAACCTGGACTAGAGACTTGAGTGTTTAGGTAGGTCGTGGTCTACACCCACGTCGGCTTTCGCTTGAAGTCTGCCGAGCACATGTCGTGTGCAGATGCTAAGTGGTGGAAACATGTATGAAGAAGTACACCCCTGCAGGGTTAACATCATCTATTCGAATAGCCGTGTCCGCGGTAAAGGACTTCTGGGTTGCTTATATCAGTTCATAGACAAGTGAAAGTGGATACTCTAAAATACGCAAGATAAGCGTGAGTGCTATGGATGGCGTTCTCGTAGGGAGACGGAAGCGGATCCATAGTGGTGTATTGATATGGTGAATATGTGGACTCGTGTGCGCCACCTCAAAAGAGTCGCTTGCAGTCGTAGTTTAGGATAGCCACCGAGTCAAAGCTGGCTTGCTGCAGTTAAACCCCACCATCCCCTTGTTGAAAATGATGCATATGTAGTTAGTTCTGATGTAAGTCTTGCTGGGTACATTTGTACTCACGTTTGCCTATTTTATGTTTTTGCAGAGAGACTTCAGTCTCACTAGTAGTTCCACGTGGACTTCGACGTTTAGCTTGTTACCTCAACTACGATCTTGTGCCTCAGCAGGATTTGGTAGATAGTCAGGCTTCTCAGCCTTTTTCATTTATAGATGTCTGTACTCAGACATGATAGCTTCCGCTTGTGTTTTGATTTGTATGCTCTGAATATTGGGTCGTGAGAACCCTGTTTGTAATATCTCGCTCCTCGGAGCCTATTGAATAATTACTTGAGTCGTAGAGTCATGTTGTGATGCCATGTTGTATTTGCACATATCGAGCATATTGTGTGTATGTTATTGAAATGCTTGGTATGTGTGGGATCTGACCATCTAGTTGTTTATCTTTAGTAGCCTCTCTTACGGGGAAATGTCTCCTAGTGTTTCCACCGAGCCATGGTAGCTTGCTACTGCTCCGGAACACTTAGGCTGGCCGGCATGTGTCCTTCTTCGTTCCTGTGTCTGTCCCTTCGGGGAAATGTCACGCGATGAATACCGGAGTCCTGTTAGCCTGCTATAGCCCGGTTCACCGGAGTCCTGCTAGCCCAGTGCTACAGCCTGGTTTCACTCGCTGATGACCGACACGTTCGATGCTGGGTCATGGATGCCTGTCCCTGTAAGTCTGTGCCACTTTGGGTTTACGACTAGCCATGTCAGCCCGGGCTCCTTATCATATGGATGCTAGCGACACTGTCATATACGTGTGCCAAAAGGCGCAAACGGTCCCAGGCAAAGGTAAGGCGACACCTGTGGGAATACCGTGCGTGAGGCCGCAAAGTGATATGAGGTGTTACATGCTAGATCGATGTGGCATTGAGTCGGGGTCCTGACAGCGTTGGTATCAGAGCTTGACTGCCTGTAGGATTACCAAGCCAAACTGGTCGAAGTTGAGTCTAGAAATTCTTTAGTTATATAAGGGAATTGATTGTGGGATGGAACGTAAGGCTCTCTTTTACTCCTTATACCTCATGCCCTTCTGATCTGAGTCATCTTATCTTTCCTACGGGGATTAAGAACTAGGCTATCTCTTCTTTCTATCAGGATCACGTGTTACTAATCCGTAGACTTATAGATTGTTGGACTTAAGCCTCGTTTCAGTTCCTATTACTTCCGTATGTTAATTGTTGATCTCGAAACCTTGATATTGTGCTTCTGAGTGGTTATGCCACCATTTTTGTGAATGTCTCAAATCTTTCTGAGCATTTACAGCCGTTATGCTGTCCGAGTCATCCCAGGTTTCTAAATAGTCTGATGCATTTGCAAAAATCCTTTCCCTCTGGTTTCGATGTTCCTTTATGCCAGCTCAAGCACACTAATTGTTGAGTTGAGGTATTCTATTGCCTTGACATATATGTTGGAGATATTATTATGACCCTAGGTGTCTTAGGGGATCATATAGTAATTTAGCCATGATTTGTGTTCCCAGTATGATGATTCTGGCCATCATTCTCGAAAGCATCCCGTGATGCTACTTAGTAGTAGGTATTCTACTCCTGGGTTCTGAACCCAAGATTCACTCTACCTACTTCATGTTGATAGTAATTGCTAGTGCCTTTAGGATATTAGTAACTTTTGCGGTAGTCCTTGAAATCCGTGGTATCCTCTTCTTCCAAATACCATGAACTACTTATGGCAGAAGTTCCTCGTTGAACTGAAATATCACAACAGGATTATTCTTGATGAGTTCTCCATTATATATTGTGGCTCTGCCAGTTCTACCTTTCTGCATGGGTTATCCGGAGGAAACATGTTGAACTTGGTTCAACATGCTGAACCATGCATCCACAACTCAGAAAATCGTATGTTCCTTTCAGTTGTCCCTCTTTAGTTGTCTTCTGACCCTCGTTTATCAATTGATAGTCAAGAGTATGCGTGCAATCGTTCATCGATACCTATTACTCTTGTGGTCCATCAAGCCATTCTATTTCGGAATGACTAGGGGAAAACAAACTCCAGTACCTCTTCCATATCCAGGATTGGGTCAAAGAAGTTGTGCTCCGCAGATCAAAATGCCAATCCAGCTTTTGCTCTGTTCTACCTTGGAGTATTACCCCCTTTATGTCAGAATTGTCATGAGAACTGCACCAACTCTCATGAATTTTGACGTAGTGATACTTCTCACCATCATTAGTCATTCCTCGGCCCTCGTGTTGATGCAACCGGAATACCGACAAATGAATTGTGATGTGTGAAATCAATACTCCCAGCAACCTCGTTGCTTGGTAGTTAAAGGATAATAATTTCATTCTTAGCATGTTGGTTAGTGAATCATCATTCTAAGATTGATCGTGCTACCTTGTCCATCTTTCTGGTGCACTCCTCGACCAATGAGTTAGGAATTATTTCAAGTCCTCACTCATTTGATCATGTCGTCTTGCCCTCAAAAGCAAGATTGTTCTCAAGCTTAGTAACATACCGGTGGTTCGTGATTTTCCGAATATCTTCTCGGAAGTATTACCAGGTTGTCCCCTGACTGTTATGTTGAGCTCGTGATCAAGTTGGTTTCTTGTGAACCACCCTTTCTCCAAGAATCTGTGTTGGATATCCCTGAGCTAGTCGGTTAAGCTAGACAACAACTTGGAAAATTGGAAGATAAAATCTTGCCTAACTTAGTTTGTTCCAAAGGGATATTCTTGTGTAGTGTGTGTTGAAGAAAGATGATATCTTCATTGATTGGTCCCTGTGATCAGTTGCTAGACCTATTGTCTTATCAATTCTTTGATTTGAGTGTGGGCTATCGTCAAATCAATCAGTACCAACGATGCTCGTAATGTTGTCTTGTTCGTGGTTGATCCCTCGAGCATACACCATTACATCTTTGGTCTGACCAATGCTATCACCGTGTTCACTTAACTATGGAATTCCTTTTAAAAGGAAACCTAGATGAATTGTTGTTGAGCCCATTGACAACATCCTTATCTCCTCCATGATTTTGTTGAACATTAAGCTAGTGTTGGAAACTTTTGAAAGCATTATCTTCATGCTAGCTCATGAAGTATTTGTTTGATGAAAGGAGTGACTTCCTCTTATACACGTGCATTTGGTGAAAGTTGCCGCCGTGGATTTGAGAAAGTTAGTTTTGCTTCCTCTGGAATCATCCCAAGTCAGTCATGCATACGTGCGAAGTATTCTGTGGTCTGGAGACTTGCAACCTTCATTCCATATGTATTCCGAGCACACCAAGCCACTGATTGATTTGTTCAAGGAGAAGAAGTTCCTTCTTAAGAGCATGCCTTATGCAAGGATTTTGATATCCTCGTTGATGGTTCCCCACCTGAACTCGGTAGTGTTTTATTATAAGACTACCACGTGGTCATGCTTGTCTGGGACAACGTGTTCACATGTTTGTAGCAGAACTAGCTCATGTTCTGGAGCTTACTATCGTAGTTCATTCCCCGAGAATCTCGCAACATCATCTCATCGATTTGTGTTGCAAACTTTCGTTTTTCTTCCCAGACTCGATGAGTCTGGAATATCCTGACACCAACCAGATCTGATTCTCAGGCAGATATGATGGTTGGAGCATTTCCCAAGAACTATAATATTGGTCCCTCTATAACCGGTAAAGTGGATGTCGTGGCCAACACACCCAGCCGGAAGATCCATTATTGTAGTATCTTGATTGAGGAAGTTGGCCACCTCCCCATAGGGATTTCGTAGGATTTACTCCCTAGTTGCCCTATGGAATTTTGAGATTCCGAAGCCGACCTTTTACTTTATGTTCTAGATATAAACGATATCTATGGGTGGATTACGCTAGCACATCAAGGAGAACATTAGAAGCGGAGTGCTAAATGTCTCTTGGTCGATCATCCAGATTTTGTTCCTTGGCTTCGCTAAGGTGAAATCTGAGAAGGTGTTATCTTCCTTTGCATCTGCATCATCCATCATCATTCATCATGGTAGCAAGTTGTGTTGCCAGGATCCTTGACACGGATATTGGTAAAATCCTGATGAATATGGAAATGCTCAAGTTCTTGAGAGCACGCAAGCGCTACGTGTTATCATCGGCTCTAACTGGGATTCCTCTCGGTTTCCTCGGCAATGCTATGACCTTTTCAACCAGTGAATTCACTCTTTATTGTTGGGTTCTTCCTCAGTTACCAGAATCATTCCCATCATTTGCATTTTGTTCCCAGCTTGCACCGCCAATGGGCCATTCTACCATGGGTCTCTTCCATTTCCGGTGATAAGCAAATTCATCCATTACGTTGTCTTCAACAAGGTAATCCACATCATCCAAGTCCGAGTATGCCATTCTACCGACCCCCGCCAATCGATTGCTGTGATTTGCCTTAGGCTGATATAGAGAGTCTCAATGATCTCTATATCAAAGGTAATTCTTTTTGCCACTTAAGATAATAATCTACGAATCACCCTCCTCCAGGATGTTTCGTCGTGGTATCATGGCAACTCAACTCCTCGCTACGTTGACAATCGTTTACCACCTTCTTAGGTGTGGAATTGTTGTCTACCTAGTGAACCTTCGTC
The DNA here is from genome assembly GCF_018294505.1 of Triticum aestivum. Taxonomy (NCBI): domain Eukaryota; kingdom Viridiplantae; phylum Streptophyta; class Magnoliopsida; order Poales; family Poaceae; genus Triticum; species Triticum aestivum. Next base: position 394,363,148 of record NC_057809.1, read on the forward strand.
ATCCGTTTCTTTCCACCCCTCTTGATGTGTATCTCGTGTCTCAACCCGAGAGATGGTTCTATGTCTCATTCCGTGAGTTAATCCTGAGTTGGTCGATCTTCGAGGAGATCGACCCTTCTAGAGTCTCCTTCTCTCCAGGTCATGTTGGCAGGATTTCTCAGAGCAAAACTTCAAGACAATAATGGTGATCGAATCAACGTTCCTATGAAGTGCAACCTGGATCGTGAAGATTATACTAGTCCGTGTTACCCCTTCACCTTACCCTACGCTTGAATCTCGAGACGAGATTCTTGTTTAGTGGGGGTGAGTTGTCACATCCCTAGCTTCTGGTAATGCACTAGGCTAGACCTCATGTGAGCATCATGTTTTATTTCAAATGAAATTTGAATTGAGGAATTTTCAAAGCCTCAGAAACCTTCTAAAAATGATCAACATTAAAATCTCCTCAAAGAAGTCCAAAAAAATGTTCCTCTTAGTCTCTGAAAATATTGCAAAGAGCTAAAACTCAAAACAATATTTGTGGTATCTCAGAGTTAATTATTTTGGGCCATTTGAATTAATCCAATAACTATTTGCTTTGGATTTATATTTAATATATATTAAATATGACTCCAAATAATTCTGGAAGTTGTGAGTGGCTTTGTATATATTTTAGCAAGCCACATAAAACACTACAGAATTTATTAAAATGATTTAGTGTCTAAAACTAAATCAAAACAAACTACAGAAAATAAAAAAACAGAAATAAAAGACAGAGGAGAGAAATCTCACCTGGACTTACCTCTGCAGCCCACCAGGCCCACCTGGCCAGCCCAGCCCATCTCCACCCCCCCCCCCTGTCGTCTTCCTCCCTGCCAGGAGGACAGACACCGCGACGCCGCCGCGCGCGCCACCTCCTGCTTCCCCTGGCCACCTCCTGCTTCCTCCCCGAGCCCTCTAGCGACGCCACGGAGTCGTCCCCGACCGCTATCCCTCTCTCTGCTCGCTCTGGCTCTCTCCCTCTCTCAATTTGGAGCACCACCGAGAGCCACCGGAGGGCGCCGCCGTCGCATCCATAGCCACCGGCCACCCCTCGCCCTTCCGATGAGCTCAGGAGCTCCGTCCCGACCCCATGGAGCTGCACACTGACGCACGCGACCAGAGGAGGCCCCAGTCGACCGGAGCATCGTCGTCTTCATCGCCACGGCCGGCGATCGCCGCCGTTCAATTCACCGCCGACAGGACGTCCCCGAGCCCACTTAGCGTCTCGTCCGACTCCCCGTGAGCTCCTCTTCTCTTCCCCTCACTCCGCGCACTTGATTTCGTCCCCTAGCTCCATCTTCCACCACGGCCGAAGCTCGCCGCCGCCGTGCCTCATCGCCATCGTGGCCAGAGCCATTGTGGCTCGAAGCCGGGCACACCACCGTGCTCCACACCTCACCAGGAGCACATAGCACGCACCAACGCCTCCCCTAGCGCCCTGCATCGCCTAACCCGTCGTTGGCCGAACTCCGGCCGCCGCCTCCCTCGCCGCTGCCGACGCCACAGCCAACCCCAACTCCTCTGGCTTGCTCCATTGGATGCGCACGAGCTCAAGCTCCCTATGGAACCCCTCCGCGCGTCGAATGGGCGCCGGAGCAGCCATTCTGGCGAGCCACCGCCGCGTCTGGTCGTTGCCGGCGGTTAGACGCCGGTGGATTAGCCGGGTTGACCAGGGATTTGACCCCCCTGGGTCACTGACGTGTGGGCCCGTCCCCTGCTAACCTTTGGTTAAGTTAATAACTAAGTTTAATTAAGCCACTGACTCACTGACATGCGGGCCCGGGCCGACTAATTAAACTAGGTTAGGTTTAAGTTATATTAGGATTAGCCGTAGTCACTGACCAGTGGGCCCCACTGGTCAGGTTTGACCAAGCCAGCCCAGTTGACCCTGCTGACGTCACTGTGACGTGGTGCTGACGCCATAATCATTTCTGGATTTAATATTATTCAGGAAATTCCAGAAAATGCCTAAAACTTCTAAAAATCATAGAAAATTAACCGTAACTCCAAATTAAATAAATTATATATGAAAAATTATCAGAAAAATTCAAGGAATCCATCTGTACCACTTTCATGCATGTTAGAACAACTTATAGCTGCTGTTTAGCACAAATCAATTAAATGGCATTTGAATAATCACATATGGAGTTTGAATTTGAATCTTGTATTCAAACCAACTTCATTTAATCTGTTGCTAGTTGCATTAGCTCAAAACACATTCATATTGCCATGTCATGAGCATGCATCATACTGTGCATTGCATTGATTGTGTTCCCTTCTATGTTGCCGGTATTTGTCCCCTCTCGATAGACGTGATACCGATGATGTGATCGTTGACACTGATGAAGACTCAATGTTATCTTCAGAAGTGCCAGGCAAGCAAAAGCCCCTTGTTCATTCCGATAAAATCCCACTCTCCCGCTCCTGCTCTCTTTTACTGCATTAGGACAACATCGATTCATCTGTTACCTGTTGCGGTAGTTGAACCCCTTTATCCTTCGCATGACCTATCATTGCCACAGTAAATAGATGAAACCCACTAGCATGAGTAGGAATTGTTTGAGCCCTGTTGTGCCTACTCATTCATGTTTGTTTGTCACGCCTGCTACTGCTTAGAGTTGAGTCAGGTCTGATTCATCGGGGATGAATCAGAGGTGTGTGAACATGTCCTACTGTGTGTGAGCTAAGTGTGTGAATACGTTTTGGTAAAGGTAGCGGTGAGAGGCCATGTAGGAGTACATGGTGGGTTGTCTCATTGCAGCCGTCCTCAGGAACTGAGTTCTGTGTTTATGATCCATGATTCAGCTACTACCATGCATTGGGCCCTGAAATATGACCCCGCTCGACTTCTTATTCACCCTAGCTCTCTGTCCAGGAGTTGCAAGTAGTTTCTGGTGTTTGTAGCCTACTGGAGGCCGTGGACAGCGCTGACCGTAGGGGTGGGCTGTGATGCGGTAGGTACGTGGCACGGTGTACCGGATGCCCGTTTGGTATCTCGGGAACCCTGTTCACATCGTTTGGGGCTGTGAGCGAAACTCCGGCCGGATCTCCTCATGGATGGAACCCGAATAGGCGATAAACCTGGACTAGAGACTTGAGTGTTTAGGTAGGTCGTGGTCTTCACCCACGTCGGCTTTCGCTTGAAGTCTGCCGAGCACATGTCGTGTGCAGACGCTAAGTGGTGGAAACATGTATGAAGAAGTACACCCCTGCAGGGTTAACATCATCTATTCGAATAGCCGTGTCCGCGGTAAAGGACTTCTGGGTTGCTTATATCAGTTCATAGACAAGTGAAAGTGGATACTCTAAAATACGCAAGATAAGCATGAGTGCTATGGATGGCGTTCTCGTAGGGAGACGGAAGCGGATCCATAGTGGTGTATTGATATGGTGAATATGTGGACTCGTGTGCGCCACCTCAAAAGAGTCGCTTGCAGTCGTAGTTTAGGATAGCCACCGAGTCAAAGCTGGCTTGCTGCAGTTAAACCCCACCATCCCCTATTTGAAAATGATGCATATGTAGTTAGTTCTGATGTAAGTCTTGCTGGGTACATTTGTACTCACGTTTGCCTATTTTATGTTTTTGCAGAGAGACTTCAGTCTCACTAGTAGTTCCACGTGGACTTCGACGTTTAGCTTGTTACCTCAGCTACGATCTTGTGCCTCAGCAGGATTTGGTAGATAGTCAGGCTTCTCAGCCTTTTTCATTTATAGATGTCTGTACTCAGACATGATAGCTTCCGCTTGTGTTTTGATTTGTATGCTCTGAATATTGGGTCGTGAGACCCCTGTTTGTAATATCTCGCTCCTCGGAGCCTATTGAATAATTACTTGAGTCGTAGAGTCATGTTGTGATGCCATGTTGTATTTGCACATATCGAGCATATTGTGTGTATGTTATTGAAATGCTTGGTATGTGTGGGATCTGACCATCTAGTTGTTTATCTTTAGTAGCCTCTCTTACGGGGAAATGTCTCCTAGTGTTTCCACCGAGCCATGGTAGCTTGCTACTGCTCCGGAACACTTAGGCTGGCCGGCATGTGTCCTTCTTTGTTCCTGTGTCTGTCCCTTCGGGGAAATGTCACGCGATGAATACCGGAGTCCTGTTAGCCCGCTATAGCCCGGTTCACCGGAGTCCTGCTAGCCCAGTGCTACAGCCTAGTTTCACTCGCCGATGACCGACAAGTTCGATGCTGGGTCATGGATGCCTGTCCCTGTAAGTCTGTGCCACTTTGGGTTTACGACTAGCCATGTCAGCCCGGGCTCCTTATCATATGGATGCTAGCGACACTGTCATATACGTGTGCCAAAAGGCGCAAACGGTCCCGGGCAAAGGTAAGGCGACACCCGTGGGAATACCGTGCGTGAGGCCGCAAAGTGATATGAGGTGTTACATGCTAGATCGATGTGGCATTGAGTCGGGGTCCTGACACGCCCCCATCGCCGTCATTGACCACATCACCTTCGTTTTCAATGACCACCACCCCATCGTTCTCCGAGGTGAAGGCCCTGACCAACGCATCGACATGATCCTCTACCCAATGCGCCAAGTCGCCCCGGACGACAATGGGCACAGGAGCAATGGAGGCATCAAAGTCGAAGTTGGGGTCGATGTTCAGGAGGTGGCTGAAGACACGGGAGAAGGCGCGCTGAAGCAGGCCACGACCCCTCTCCTCCACAAGCTGCCGAGCTCTGGTAGATTGAGCCTCCAGGCGCGTCACCACCTCGGTGAAGAAGGTCAGGTGGCTGGCGTAGTCACTCGAGTGAGGGGTCGGGGCGTTCTTGTCGCAGATATAGCCTAGGGCGGCATTGGCCTTGTTCCGAAGGTCTTGAAGCATAGGGGCATGCTCACGCTCCAGCGTTTGGCATTGGAGCACTTCTTCTCTGTTTTGCCGAGCGACGGGCTCGACATCGTCAATTCGCTTCCGGAGGGAAAGCAGCTCGGCGCAGGCGGAGGCTAGGTCCGCCTGCGCCATAACCAGGGCGGCGGTTGTGGCCTCAGCATGCCTCTCGGCCTCGTCCAACCTGGGCCTGAGGGCGGCGGCCCTGCCCGTGCCCTCCTGTCCGGCGAGCTCCAGCCTCAAGCCATATCTGCCTTCCATATCATCGCGAACCACGGCTACCCGACGGTTGATCTCTTCTTCGACTCCGGCCTCGCGGACCCCGACAGCATCTTCAGCTTGAGCGACTTGACGCTCCCTCATCTCCAGCCACTCGAGCTCGAGGCTGCGCTCGATGGCCTCCAGGGCCAGCGCCTCCTCGCGCCGCCGGATCTCCTCTTCTTCCGCAGGCGTCCCCCTCATCAACACAAGGGTGGCCCCGTGCGCCTTGACTTGCTGGAGCTCCCACGCGCTCCAGGCCTGGAGCTCCCACGCGCGCTCCTCCGCAGCCTCGCAGCGGCGATCGGCCTCATGAGCTTCCTCCAAAGCTCGTGAGCGGGCCTCATTGGAAATCTTGAGGGACGCCTCAACCTTCGGGTTCTCGAGGTCGCGATGATAACGGCCAAGGTTGATGGCCACTTGCAGCTTGCGCCGCTCGTCCACCAACCGAAGACCTTCAGCCTCAAGACGCGAGTCGACGCCACCAAGCTCTTCACCAAGGCGGTTCATCGCACCCATCGCCTCCTGGAAGAGCTCATGGTGGACCACGCTGCGCCTGCGCTCGAGCTCGAACACTCGCCCCATCTCGTCCTCCGCCTCGGGGGCTACGGGTGGAGCATCAAGTGACGCGCCATCTCCTGGTTTGGGGCTGGGGGCTGGCGCTGCCCCAGGCACTAGCTGATCCTCGTGAGGGGCCCGGACCGAGCAAGGCCCGCCACTTGAAGGAAGCTCCAGCGTCGAGGCTAGCCACCTACCAACTGTGAAGAAGGGAGGAGCCATTGGCACGCCTGCTGCGCTCCGAGCAAGGCTGCATAGAAAGGACAACGAAGGCACAAGCTCGAGGTGCCTTGACGACAGACCAGCTCCCGAGGCTGACCCCACGCCGCGGGCAGTATCTGAGCCAGAAGCACTGGAGCTTCGCGAGTACGATGGGACAAGAGAGAGCTGCTTCTCCGGAGCTTTCGCGGCCTTAGCAGAAGGGGACCTGAGGGGGTAGTCATCAGGAAGGGAAGGCGACACATAGAAGATCACCAAGGAGAGGTACTTACTCGTCGATGGCGGTGTACTTCTGTCGTTTCAATGGTTCGAAGACGCTGCCACCGCTAGGGGATCCCTTCCTCTTGCGGAGCTCCTCGAAGTCGATGCAAAGGCAGCCGAAGCGCTGGACGTGATGGCCGGAGCACGGCAGAGCCGAAGAAGAACCAAGAGGAATGGCTTCAGGGGAGCCCGGCTGCGGCAAACAGCCCGACTCTCTATCGCTGCGACCTCCCGAGGCCCCTGAAGCCTCGACCTCGGGAGCCGCATGCCGCACCTCATCAGCGACTGGCGCCTCAGGAGAGGCCTCGCAAGCTCCCGAGGACGACACCCCTGGATCACTGCTCGGCGCGTGCTCCTCAGCACCTGAGCAGCCGGCCCCCGTTCCAGCTCGCTCCCCCGCACCATCACCTGGGCCGAGCCCGTCACCGGCGGCGAAGAATGGGACCATGATGACGGGATTCTCGAGGGGTCCCTCCAAGCCAATTGGGCGCAACCCCCACTCATCAAAGGAAGGCATGGTGGCGACAAAGGTAACCTTGTTCTCGCTGCTATACAACATGCAGCTCTTCCTAGGCATCTCGTTTGGCAAAGGGACACCGGATAGCACCATGAGCACAGTTTGCCGCGCAGCAAGAGGAAGCCCCTCCTCCTGAAACCTCATGTTGTCCTGACTGCTGAGCAAGTCCCACATCGGGCGAGAATGGTGCTGAAGCGGGGCAACTCGATGCTTGACGAACTCCCTCACCACCATGGGCGCAGTCACACCAAGGTCCTTCAACCACCGCAACCTGGCCCAGGCTGGGGCAAGGCAGGGGCTCACGAGCCTCTGGTGGCCCCAGCCAGAGTTTGGAATGGCAGGCCCCACCGGAGCTTGGAGCATAGGGTTGAGCACGCTGGCATCAACAAACACCCATCGCGTGTGGAATTCGCTCGCGGATGAAGGAAGCTCGAAGTCAATCCCCATGCCTGCCGTCGCCGCCACGGCCTAAAAGCCCACACACCCTGAGCTCTACCGGGCCCCGATGAGATGTAGCGAGAAGAAGTGGCGGAGGAGCGCCACGGAGGGGGTGATGCCCACCATGGCCTCACACAGGAAGGCGAAGACGACAAGAAGGGTCACCGATTGGGGGTCGAGATGAAGCATATGGATCTGGTAGTGCTCAAGCACCGCGTTGAAGAAGGCGGAGAACGGAGGAAGCAGGCCAGCCCAGAGGGCATCAATGAAGATCGGGATCTTGGTGACTGCCCGACCATGCTAGAGCGAGATGCAGGCCAGGCCGGCGTCTCTCCCCACTCGTTGAAGCTGGAGGCAAGAATGGGGCACACCTTTCCCATGGCCTCATCGTTGAGCACCCGAGGCCGACTGAGCGCCGGCTCGAAGGGTAGGGGCGCAGTTGGCAAGGACAGAGGTTTCTTCCCCTTGTCAGCTTGCTTCGGCACCATGACGGTGAAGTGAGCAGAGCGCTGGTCGGATTGAGGAGGCGGAGCAAGGCGACGAGGAAGCAGGGAGATTGGAAGATTGGAAGAGGCAGGCGCGGAGATGGAAGAATAACTATGCAAGAAGTGGGGTCGCATAGCCGGGCGGATTCAAAGGCAGCGTCGGAAAGAGGAGACGCCCACGTCCAATCAACCGCCACGCGTCAACCGAGGCCGCGGGCTTTGGGGGCCCGCGGCGCTTCAGGCTTGACCCTTGGCTTCGCCGTGAAGCCAAGCCCGAGCGCACCTTGGGCCCGGGGGCTACTGTCGGCGTTCTGGGAATGGGGGTCCCCAAACTTGCCTACCTGTGGCCCGCGGCGTGACTGAGCCAGCAGGTCGTACGGACCATCCTCACCAACAAAGCACCCAAGACCCTCGCGAGGGTCCAAGCCTCGCGAGGCGGATGATGCAAGACCTCCTCTGGAGTGGCCTAGCTAGGCAAGCTCACGAGGAGCGGAGATATCAAGGCGAGGCAAACCTCACGAGGTTCTCGTGACGTGAGCCGTGACGATCGACACCAGGCGGGCGCCAGCGCGCACATCATCCTTGTTTCCTCTTTGGTGCAAAGGGGGCAAGCATAGCCATGGAGTACTGAGGCCTCAGGCAAAGGTTGCCATTTCAGTGCAACAAGACCAAAACCATGGACTGCAAGACGGAGGTCACCGTGGAGCCCAGAACAACATCACCACCAGAACTTTGTGCAGGCGAAGACTACTTTTGTCAGGATAGCTTGTACTAGTTCTCCCCCTTCAAATTAGCCCGCCATTGTTGGCTCCCTTCCCGCTCGATATTTGGGAAGAGGACCAGGGCCTCTATAAATAAGACTAGCCACCACAGTGGAGGGGACGATTGGATCGGAGCTTGAGAGAGACCACCCCCACACACACACAAGCTCGTCGAGCACAAGAACGCCTCAACCTCGGGAGGTCGTTCTTCCTTTGTATTGTTCATCATCAGCCCAAGAAGCAATCCACCACCACCACACTGGAGTAGGGTATTACACCACAAAGGTGGCCCAAACCAGCATAAACCCCGTGCCCTTCTGTGTTGTGAGTTCGTCGAGTTCGTCCGCGAGATCCTAACGAGCTAGGGCGTAGATAGGTTGGAGGGACAGACTTCACGCGCACCCCAGTGTTCGAACCTTAAGGGTTTGTCGGGACCCCATACCCTGACAAAAACATTTTTCTAGACTCAACAACGTCAGCGATTCGATCAAGCAGGGGGATCCTAAGTCGGGGAAGGCTCTGATTACCAACTTGCAACACCCACGATGCGGCTATATCTCCCACGTGTCGGAGCACGACTTAGAGGCATAACCGCATAGTAGGCATGTCGCAAGAGGGGTAATCTTTACACATCCCATGTACTGAATAAGAAAGAGATAAAGAGTTGGCTTACAATCACCACTTCAAACAATACATAAATATAGCATACATCATCCAGAATACAATCAAGGTCTGACTACAGAACCAACATAAATAAAGGACAACCCCAAATGCTAGATCCCCGATCGCCCCAACTGGGCTCCTTTACAGATCATCCAGAAAAGACACATAGTAACGGCCCGAATCCTCGTCGAACTCCCACTTGAGTTCGCTAGCGTCTGTAAGGGCATACTTGTCCCTAAGGTGTTTTGGTTATTGATGACAATGCATTTGCGGACTAATCGTGTGTCTCGAGTATTTCAGATAATCCATGACTAGGCACGAGACGGTTAGGAGCCCCTCGAAGATTATTGAAGACGGCGGTTTTCTAAGTTCCTTTTTCGGTGTATTTGAGTCATAGGAAAGTCATACTATTAAGAGGGGGTCCGCTTTGGAAAGGTTTGGGTGGAATCGTCACGTACATGCTTACTCCTGTTTGCACCACATTTCCTTTAGCACCTTGGAGCATCTTTCGTTTCTTCTTGTCTGTGCAAAAAGAAGTCTTCCCTTCTGTTGTTGTTCTGAGGCTTGTGGTAGTACTGCTCTTCGGAGCGGTAGTACCGCAGGCCCCTGCGGTAGTACCGCATGCCTTTGCGGTAGTACCGCAGGTGGTCACGGTAGTACCGCTCCTTGGGAGTCGTAGTACCGTGAGCCCTGGTCCGGCACAGCAGGAGTAGCGGAAGTAGGAGCGGATGTAATTTTTTACATCCGCTCCCCGCACAGTAGTACCGTGTACCTTCAGCGGTAGTATCGTGTCGGACTTTTTGCACTATTTTGTTTTCAGCGGTACTAGCCACGGACGTTTATCTGTCCACGGCCTTCCCAGGCTGGCCCAACCCTACCTTGCGGTAGTACGGCAAGGTTGTGCGGTAGTACTGTAAGGCCCACGGTACTACCGCGCGGTAGTATCGCATACCTTCAGCGGTAGTACCGTGGGACTTTTTGCACTATTTTGTTTTCAGTGGTACTAGCCACGGATGTTTATCTGTCCACGGCCTTCCCAGGATGGCCCAACCCTGCCTTGAAGTAGTACCGCAAGGTTGTGCGGTAGTACCGTAAGGCCTTGCGGTAGTACCGCTTGGCAGGCGCGGTAGTACCGCTTATCGCGGGCTGGTTAAGTGGATAACGGTTGGATTTCTCTCTCCACTATATAAGGGGTATCTTCTTCTCCGAGTTGACTACCTCTTCCAACCCTAAGCTCCATTGTTGCTCCAAGCTCCATTTTCGCCCGATCTCTCTCCCTAGCCAATCCAACTTGTTGATTTTCTAGGGATTGGTTGAGAAGGCCTCGATCTACACTTCCACCAAGAGAAATTCGATTCCCCCCATTAATCCCTTGCGGATCTTGTTACTCTTGGGTGTTTGAGCACCCTAGATGGTTGAGGTCACCGCGGAGCCATATTCCATTGTGGTGAAGCTTCGTGGTGTTGTTGGGAGACTCCGGTTAAGTTGTGGAGATTGCCCCAACCTTGTTTGTAAAGGTCCGTCACTGCCTCCAAGGGCACCAATAGTGGAATCACGACATCTCACATTGTGCGAGGGCATGAGGAGAATACGGTGGCCCTAGTTGCTTCTTAGGGAGCATTGTTCCTCCACGCCGCTCTAACGGAGACGTACTTCCCCTCAAAAGGAAGGAACTTCGGTAACACATCCTCGTCTTCACCGGGTCCACTCTTGGTTATCTCTTACCTTTACTTATGCAAGCCTTTTAGTGTTACTTCTCTTGCTTGCTTCTGTGCTTGTTGTTGTTGCATAATATAGGTTGCTCACCTAGTTGCACATCTAGACAACCTACTTTGATGCAAACTTTAATTTGGTAAAGAAAAGATAAAAATTGTTAGTTGCCTATTCACCCCCCTCTAGTCAACCATATCGATCCTTTCAATTGGTATTAGAGCCTCGTCTCTTTACTAAGGACTTTTCCATCCGAAGAGTATGGTTGACACCATAGACGGTGTGGAGGAGCACTCCGGTGTGAATCCGATCTTGTCTATGGGAGATGGGGGAACCTCGGTCTCCCGTGAGGAATTCAATGTAGCCTTGGAGACATTGAAAACCTCAATGACAACCGAGGTTGAAAGCAAGTTTACTAAATTCATTGAAGGGCTTAAACTATCCACCGCACGATTGAAAGTGGGTGATCCCACTGACAAGGTGATGGATGCTAACTCCGACAAGGGGGAAGCTAGTAGTGAAAAGGCTCCTTCTTCTAGTGGTAAAAATGGCACCGACATCTTTGCCCATGTGGAACCACCACTTGTTTATGGTGGACCGATTCCTTCCACTCATTTGAATCATGGCGGTCCTCCCCCTAAGATTGTCAAAAATGAGGACTTTGATTCTTGGGTTTATCGCTTTAAGCGCCATTTAAATCATGTGAATACTAATCTTTGGAGAATCATTGAATAAGGTTTCTATCCGCATGACCCAAGCAACTTCACTCCACGAGAAGCCGCGGATGATCAATTCAATGAGAATGCTCTCTTCATCATCCAAGATGCAATTCCACCCGAAGATTTACCACATCTTCGGCCCTTTGCCTTGGCCAAAGATGCATGGCTTTGTGTTGCCTCTCTCTACCGGGGAAGCGCAAGCATTCAACGCTCCAACTATGAAGTAGTGCAAGATGAAGCCGATGAGTTTGCAATGAAATAAGATGAACAACCTCGTGAGCTTTATCGGAGAGCAACCAAACTCGCGGTCTCACTCCGAGATCATGGGAGCAAGTACATGGATGAAAATTGGATCAAACGCAAATTCCTCAAGGCAATGATGCCTTACCACAAGGCCGTGTCCTCCGTCATTCGTCAAAGGCCAGACTTCCACACTTTGACCTCAAGTGAAGTGTTGGATGAGTTTGTGGCTATGAACATCTTGGACAAGACCACCAACAATGCGGTGCTTCGCTCTCAAAGGGCAAAGAAGCCCAACCTTGCATTGAAGGTCAAGGTTTGTGTTGAAGAAGAAGAAGAGGAAGAAGAGGAAAGCAACCCCGAAGATACAAAGTATGCCTATCATGAACACATGTCACTTGCTTCAAGGGAATTTTGGAGCAAGAAGAGCTCAAGGCCGAACTTCAACAAGAATAACTCAAGTGGCACGAAGAGCAAGCAACGTGTGAGGACTTCCTACAACTGTGGCAATGTGAGCCATTTTGTTGTGGAATGCCCGTATGAGAAGAGGGAAGACAATGGTGGCAAGCTCATCCAAAAGGACAAAGCCAAGTATTTCCCCAACAAGAGCAACTTCACCAAGAAGAGACCTCACAAGGCGTTGGTGGTTCGAGAAGAGTACCCTGAGGATGATGATGATGATGATGATGATGGTGATTCGGTTGCCATGGCCTCCGTTGCCATTGCAGAAACTACACGAGTGTCTCTCTTCGCACCCAATGAAAACATCACCGCCAAGTGCCTTATGGCTAAAGCCACCAACAAGGTAACCCCCAACATCAAAACTACCATCATTAATAATCCTTTCATGACGGATTGCATTGATGAATGTGAGGGATCTAATGTGGAGAAAAATGAGTTTGAGGCCTTTATGGGTAAACTCAAGGGTAAGTCCAAGAAGCATTTTGATGCTCTCTTGGAACAACTTGGTGTAGCCAATGACATGATCGAGGCTCATGAAGATACTATCTCCAAGATGGAGGGGCATAGTCGTGACTATGCCGATGAGATTTCAGATATTTCCAATGCTCTTGAGGAAGAGCGTGGTCTTTGTTTGGCTCTTGAGGAGTCACACAACGTTGATCACGCTAAGTTAAAGAAAGATTTTGATCATGCTCTCGTTATCTCTCGTGTGCTAAACTCCGAGAAGGCCAAGCTTGGGGTTGATCTTGCTAGACTCAAAGAGGAGTTTGATCTACTTGACAAGGCTCACAAGGTCTTGAAGGGTGCTCATGCTAGCCTCAAAGAGTCTCATGATCAACTTCAAGTAAAGATAACCAAGGAAAAAGCCACTTTTCCTCGTATGATGTTAATTGATAATGCAAATGCTGCTAACCCATGTTGTGAGCATGTGCATCTTCTTGAGGAGAACACTAAGCTAAAAGTTCAACTTGAGAAAGGTCTTGTATCTTGCATACAAGGCGAGAAGAACCTCAATGACCTTTTGACCAACCAAAAGGGAGTTGTGGCCAAGGAAGGGATTGGGTATGTGCCCAAGTCCAAGAACAAGAAGAAGAATGACAAGGGCAAACGACCTCCTCCTCTCAAGCAAACCTTTGTGAAGGAGGGAGAGGGTGCTACTAAGGAGAATGAGAAGAACTCCGTGAGGGGTAGTGACGCCAAGAAGGGCAATGCTTCCACTCCCAACAAAGCCGGCGACTTTAACCCTTCTTATGTATTGTGCCGTGCTAGAGATGGGCATGTTTATGCCAAATTTCTTGGTTCTCCTTATGAGTACATTGAATGGTCTATTTGGGTTCCTAAGACCCTTGTTACTAACATCAAAGGACCCATTACAAAATGGGTACCTAAAACCAAGCATTAATCTCTTGTAGGTGTTTGCTTTCGGTGGGGGATCATGGTTGCTCGATAGTGGAGCTACTAATCATATGACCGGAAGCAAGGACTTGGTGGTGGACGTGCAAAAAATTACATCCATGCCCACCAACGTCTAGTGGGGTGATGCCTCATCTTCTAAGGTATTGGGACTCGACAAAGTTGTCATTTCTCATGATCTTACGAACAAGAAGGTCATGCTTGTTGAGTCCCTTGCATACAATTTACTTTCCGTTCGTCAACTAGCACTCATGGGCTTTGCCACTTTCTTTGATATTGATACCGTGGCCCTCTTGTGGAGCAAGACTCTTAAAGTAGCCTTTGTTGGGCATGTAGAGAATGGTCTCTATGTGATTAACTTTTCGGAGCGACCCACTAAGACCGCGACATGCCTAATGGCTAAAGTTGACGTGGGATGGCTTTGGCATCGCCGTCTAGCCCACTTCAATATGAGATCTTTGCAAAGTCTTCTCAAGGGGGACCATGTCCGTGGACTAACAAATGTTAGTTTTGCCAAAGATCGTGCTTGCAGTGCTTGCATCGAAGGAAAGCTACATGAGAAGGCTCACCCTCCCACGACTATCATCTACTCGAAGAGGCCTTTGGAGCTCCTTCATTTGGATCTCTTTGGACCTCCATACTTTGATAGTCTTGGGGGCAGAAAGTATTGTTTGGTGATTGTGGATGACTATTCAAGATACACTTGGGTATATTCCTTCAAGAGGAAGAGCGAGACCCAACAAACCGTCATCGACTTTGCAAATGAAGCCCAACGACAACACAATGCAAAGATCTTGACTACAAGAAGTGACAACTGCTCTGAGTTCAAGAACTACACCTTGGATGAGTTTTTGAGTGATGAGGGAATCAAGCATCAATATTCCGCACCTTATAGCCCTCAACAAAATGGTGTAGCGGAGAGGAAGAACCAGACATTGATGGATGCGGCAAGAACCATGATGGCGGAGTTCAAGTCTCCCTACAACTTTTCGGCCGAAGCCATCAACATCGCGTGTCATGCATCTAATCGGCTCTACCTCCGCAAAGGCTTGAACAAGACTCCATATGAGATACTCATCGGTAACAAGCCCAATCTCAAGTACTTCCGGGTGTTTGGGTGTAAGTGTTTCATTCTCAAGAAAGGTGTCCGTTTGTCTAAATTTGAGGCTAGAGCTTATGAGGGCATATTTGTTGGTTATGCTACAAACTCTCATTCTTACCGTGTTCTCAATAAGTCCACGGGACTTATTGAGTAAACGTGTAACGTGGAGTTTGATGAGAATAACGGATCCCAAGTGGAGCAACGTGGTACTTGTGATGTAGGTGATGAAATTCCTCCCCAAGCCATAAGAAGAATGGGTGTTGGTCATATCCTACCCATTGAGGAACCCCTTGTGGCCGAAGGAGAAGGACAATGTTCCACTCAAGTGGAACCTTCATCAACCCAAGACCCACACGCTTCCGAAGAACAAAGTGAGGGCCCTCAACCTCAAGAACAAGACAAAGGGCAAGGTCAATCTCAAGATGGTGTTGTAACATCAAGTGATGCCGAAGGTCAAGTTCCCTCCTCCGAGCAAGTTCAAGATTAATAGCTTCGACGAGATCAAGAAGAAGCTCAAGACGACGCTCAAGATGATCAAGTGATCACTCCTCGTCTCACCCCCCGAGGAGGAATTGAAGCGTCGTGCCGCCAAGGTTGCTTCCAAGCTCTCCACCAAGGATCATCTCTGACAAATGTGCTTGGAAGCTTAAGGAAGGGGTAAGCACTCATAGACAATTAGCCAACTATTGTGAACATCACGCGTTTGTCTTGTGTGTTGAACCCCAAAAGGTCTATGAGGCGCTCGAAGATTTGGATTGGCTCAATGCCATGCATGAAGAACTCAATAACTTCGAGCGCAACAAAGTGTGGAGATTGGTGCCAAGGCCTATGGGGAAGCACAATGTCATTGGAACCAAGTGGATATTCAAGAACAAGCAAAATGCTCATGGGATTATCATTCGCAACAAGGCTCGCTTGGTAGCACAAGGCTACTCCCAAGTCGAGGGTATCGACTACGGTGAAACCTTTGCTCCCGTTGCTCGTCTTGAATCCATTCGCATGTTAATTGCATATGCTTCTCATCATAACTTTAAGTTACAACAAATGGATGTGAAGAGTGCTTTTCTTAATGGTCCTATTAATGAATTGGTTTATGTCAAGCAACCCCCCGGGTTCGAGGATCCCTACTTTCCCGATCACGTGTATCAACTCGATAAGGCACTCTATGGCCTTAAACAAGCCCCACGTGCGTGGTATGACCACCTTACCAAGTTGTTACAAGACCGTGGTTTTGAAGTTGGGCTAATCGACCCCACTCTTTTTACTAAGAAGGTCAAAGGGGAGTTGTTTGTGTGCCAATTATATGTTGATGATATTATCTTTGGTTCCCCTAACAAAGCTTTCAATGAGGAATTTGCCGCTCTCATGACCTCAAAGTTCGAGATGTCTTCCATGGGAGAGTTGAAGTTCTTTCTCGGGTTCGAAGTGAAGCAAAGGAGAGAAGGAACCTTCATCAACCAAGCCAAATACACTCAAGACATGCTCAAGAGATTCAAGCTAAGTGATGTCAAGCCGGCTTCCACTCCCATGCCCACCAAGTGCCAACTTGACATTGATCCCAATGGTAAAGCGGTGGATCAAAAGGTATATCGCTCCATGATTGGCTCCTTGCTTTACCTTTGTGCATCTAGACCGGATATCATGTTGAGTGTGGGAATTTGTGCATGGTTTCAAGCCGCACCTAAGGAAAGTCACTTTGTGGCGGTCAAGTGAATCTTTCGATATTTGGCTCATACCCCAAACTTTGGCTTATGGTACCCAAGAGGAGAAAACTTCAAGCTTGTAGGTTATTCGGACTCGGATTGGGTGGGAGACAAAGTGGATAGGAAGTCCACTTCCAGAGGGTGCCAATTTCTCGGCTGCTCTTTGGTGAGTTGGTCTTCCAAGAAAAAAAGTTGTGTGTCTCTCTCGTCCACCGAAGCAGAGTATGTGGCAGTCGGTAGTTGTTGTGCACAACTCTTTTGGATGAGGCAAACTTTAAAGGATTACGGTGTCATTTGTGACAAAAGTGCCTCTTTGGTGTGACAATGAAAGTGCTATCAAGATTTCTCTCAACCCGGTGCAACACTTCAAGATGAAGCATATTGAGATCCGGTATCACTTCATCCGGGATCATATTAGGCGATGAGATATCGAGCTCAACTATGTCAACACTCTTGATAACCTTGTAGACATCTTCACAAAGCCCTTGGATGAAGCAAGATTTCGCGAGTTAAGGCATGAGCTAAATATCATTGATTTGAACAATGTTGCTTCAACCCGAGCACACCCCACCATACTCAACTTGTTATCTTGTTTAGGTGTAGGCATGGACATAGGGGGAGTGTTGTTATCTCAATGAACTCTCCCTCCCCCCCCCCCATTATGCATAAATTGATCAACTCTTTCACATTAGCCATTTTGATGGCACTTGTGCTTCAAAGACGAGTTTTGGTCATGGGCCCAAGGATAATTCTTCGCGGTGCCATACCAATTGACTCAAACATAGGTGGCTCCGGCCACCACCCTCTCCTTGGAGAGGTTCTCATGGTTGGTCCTTGTTGTCTCTTTCTTTCTTTCTCCGTGCTGAGCGTGTTCGTGCGGTGTCTCGTTCGCTTGTCGTTCTTTTTCTCGCGTAGCCCCCTTTTTCTTTTCTTTGTTCTTGCATCATTTTGAGCTCACGGTACTATCGCGGCCTTCCATGGTACTACCGCTTGTGGAGTGCGCAGTACTTCTGCACCCAGCACGACACTAATTTTTTACTGGCGCTTGGGGGAGCGGTACTACTGCGATGATATGTGGTACTACCGCGCTGCCGAGGGCGCGTGGGGATAAGACTCGGGCAGGGGGGTTCCAACTCCCCCATACCCATTCGTCTATCTCTCTCCCCACTGCCTCTCTCTCTCCTGCTCAAGAATGGCGCCGGAGAGCCTCGCCAGATCTCCATCCCCGGCTGCTCTCCTCATATTCTAACCGGTGGGATCGTTCCCCACCACTTCCTCTTGCCATGGATCAAGGTCTCTCCGCAAATCCCTCTCTTTTTGTTCGTGCTTTCGCGTCTTGGTTTTGGGGAGATGCATGTTGATTCTTGAGATTGTAGGCCAAATCTTTGCAAGAGTAGGATGTAGGAGAGTAGTGATGCGTAGAAAGTGTACTTGATATGTTGTCCTATGGTAGATCTGATCAACCGTAGTACCACCTCGTTGTCACGGTTGTTCTCAGATTCATCTGTTCGGATCTGATTCCGTGCGGTACTACCGCCTAGCAGGTGCGGTACTACCGCTCGTACGGTACTACCGCTCCTCAGGCGCGGTACTACCGCACGGGCAGCGGTACTAAGGCTCTACTGCCGCTCCGAGCCCCGGTACTACCGTGCCATCGTGCGGTACTACCGCGACTAGGAGCGGCACTAATTTTTTAGTACCGCGCGACCAGGCCGTACTACCGCTGCTGTCAAATCTTCCTCATGGCACTTATCATATGCATTTTCTATGGTTTCTTGTGTTTTGTTGTGGTCTTTGTTTTGACCCGTCTCGCTTCTCGTGTGTTTTTGTGCTTTGTGTGTGTGTCTCAGGTGGTGGCTCCGGTGTCCCTGCTCGTCGTTCCAATCCAAGCAGAGACACGGGTTCCAAGCGTCTGCGCAACCAAGAGGATGTTCCTGAGGGCTCCAATGCCCCCAAGAGCAATGTCAAAACCACTGCTAGCAAGGTCAAGGAACCAACAAGGGACATGGATGAGATTCCCCTTGCTGAGTTTGTCCCTCTCAGGAAGATCAACCCCTATGCGCATCCGTGCGCAAACTTCAGAGGGAATGAATTGTTTTGGACCAAGTAGCAGAATCTCATTTACTTGGATGTGATCAAGGCCAAGAAGAATCGGTATGTGGATGTGCACTGGATTGACATGCATCACATGAGGGAGGAGAAGCATCGTCACTACTTTGGTGAGGCCATGGACCTTATTGAGCAGTTTGCCATTGAGGATGTGATCTCTTTTCATCTGGACTATGACCCCGAGCTGGTGGCCCAATTCTTTGCCTCGGTCCACTTCCACTCTGGGGAGGATCGGAGGATTACCTGGATGACCAATGGATGCCAGTTGACTGCTACTTGGAAGGAGTTCATGGATTTGCTCAGAGTGTCAGATGAGGGGCTCCACACACCGGTTGGTGTTCGCCCTCATGCCAACGCCGAGTCAGCTAACAAGGACAAGCTTATGTTGTTCTATGTTGAGAAGAAACTAGCCAGTGGCAAGTCGATGTGGGTTCTCAACCCGTTCCTTGACATCATGCACCGGATCTTCCGCCACTCCCTCTTTCCTCGCATTGGGGACAAGGACAAGGTGCATGCCTATCTTGTGGACATGTTGCTCATTTGTGAGGAGACCCGAGTTTCTCAGACTCAACCACTTGATGTCTCACATATCATGTGGTGTGAGCTTTGGTTCGCGGTATTCACCCGCAAGGTACCCATCTATGGTCCTTACTTGTTCCTCCTGATATCGAAGACTTGGGAGAAGATCTATCCCACGGAGGAGTTTCTGGCCCTTGACTGGATCCATCATGACTCCATCAGACTCCGCATCAAGCCCTAGTGGGCTAACACTACTACTCGTGTTGAGGCTGAGGCTGCTTAGATGGCAGCTAATGAGGAGGAGATTGAGGAGGAGAGTGCGGCTGAGGACAGCTCTGCGGGATATGCACCTCCCTCCACTGAGCCCTCATGGGCGAAGAAGCTGAAGGCCAAGATGAAGGCCTTGTTCTACATGCAGGCCAAGGGGCGGTATCGGACTCACGTGGCCTCAAAGGAGAGTCACCGCCGCGACAAGAAGATCATGAGGGTGTTTGGAGAGGATGTTTCTGGCGGCTCTGAGGAGCACATCACTCCAGAGGCTGAGTGGATGGCAAAACAAGGCTACAGGTGGACTGATTCTGAGGAGGAGCACATTCCCGCGGCCAAGTCTGACGAGGAGTGTGCGAGTGACTACTCCGCTTGAGCCACCACTTGTGTTGTAGGTGTCCTCTCTGCCTTTTTGGCATCTCGATGCCAAAGGGGGAGAGAGTGTAGGGATTTGCCATGTCGTGTTTGCTTCGCTTGTGTTTGGTTTGTTGAACCGTGTTTGCTTTGGTTTGGTTTGAGTTTATTTGAGCGTGTGAGACTTCTCTATCATATGGTGTAAGACATATGCACTCTATCTATCGCGAGCTTATGATATTGTGCTACTTAGTTCATGCTCTTATATACTATCATGCTTAGTGTTAGCATTATTATTGCAAGTTATGCCATGTCTACAAAATATAGGGGGAGTGTTGATCCTAGTATGTGTGCCGTGCAGTCCAAAGCACTCATCTAACTAGCACACATCTAGGGGGAGCTCGTCTATATTTTAGAGATGTATGGGTTGCTCATGTTCTATTCTTTCTCCCTTGTCCAAATCCCGTATTGTCATCAATCCACCAAAAAGGGGGAGATTGTAAGGGCATACTTATCCCTAAGGTGTTTTGGTGATTGATGACAATGCATTCGCGGACTAATCGTGTGTCTCGAGTATTTCAGATAATTCATAACTAGGCACAAGACGATTAGGAGCCCCTCGAAGATTATTGAAGACGGCGGTTTTCTACGTTCCTTTTTAGGTGTATTTGAGTCATAGGAAAGCCGTACTATTAAGAGGGGGTCCGCTTTGGAAAGGTTTGGGTGGAATCGTCACATACACGTTTACTCCTCTTGGCACCGCCTTTCCTTTAGCACCTTGGAGCATCTTTCGTTTCTTCTTGTCTGCGCAAAAAAGAAGTCTTCCCTTCTGTTGTTATTCTGAGGCTAGTGGTAGTACTGCTCTTCGGAGCGGTAGTACCGCAGGCCCCTGCGGTAGTACCGCATGCCTTTGCGGTAGTACCGCAAGTGGTCACGGTAGTACCACTCCTTGGGAGCCGTAGTACCGTGAGCCCTGGTTCGGCACATCAAGAGTAGCGGAAGTAGGAGCGGATGTAATTTTTTACATCCGCTCCCCGCACAGTAGTACCGTGTACCTTCAGCGGTAGTATCGTGTCGGACTTTTTGCACTATTTTGTTTTCAGCGGTACTAGCCACGGACGTTTATCTGTCCACGGCCTTCCCAGGCTGGCCCAACCCTACCTTGCGGTAGTACGGCAAGGTTGTGCGGTAGTACTGTAAGGCCTTGTGGTAGTACCGCTTGGCAGGCGCGGTAGTACCGCTTATCGCGGGCTGGTTAAGTGGATAACGGTTGGATTTCTCTCTCCACTATATAAGGGGTATCTTCTTCTCCGAGTTGACTACCTCTTCCAACCCTAAGCTCCATTGTTGCTCCAAGCTCCATTTTCGCCCGATCTCTCTCCCTAGCCAATCAAACTTGTTGATTTTGTAGGGATTGGTTGAGAAGGCCTTGATCTACACTTCCACCAAGAGAAATTCGATTTCCCCCACTAATCCCTTGCGGATCTTGTTACTCTTGGGTGTTTGAGGACCCTAGACGGTTGAGGTCACCGCGGAGCCATATTCCATTGTGGTGAAGCTTCGTGGTGTTGTTGGGAGCCTCCGATTAAGTTGTGGAGATTGCCCCAACCTTGTTTGTAAAGGTCCGGTCGCCGCCTC
The DNA here is from genome assembly GCF_018294505.1 of Triticum aestivum. Lineage (NCBI taxonomy): Eukaryota > Viridiplantae > Streptophyta > Magnoliopsida > Poales > Poaceae > Triticum > Triticum aestivum. The sequence goes on from NC_057809.1 coordinate 394,384,406, forward strand.
CAAGGGCACCAATAGTGGAATCATGGCATCTCGCATTGTGTCAGGGCGTGAGGAGAATACGGTGGCCCTAGTGGCTTCTTGGGGAGCATTGTGCCTCCACACCGCTCTAACGGAGATGTAATTCCCCTCAAAAGGAAGGAACTTCGGTAACACATCCTCGTCTTCACCGGGTCCACTCTTGGTTATCTCTTACCTTTACTTATGCAAGCCTTTTAGTGTTACTTCTCTTGCTTGCTTGTGTGCTCGTTGTTGTTGCATCATATAGGTTACTCACCTAGTTGCACATCTAGACAACCTACTTTGATGCAAACTTTAATTTGGTAAAGAAAAGATAAAAATTGTTAGTTGCCTATTCACCCCCCACCCTCTAGTCAACCATATCGATCCTTTCAGCGTCCCCTGCACTGGCATCAACGGCACCTGCATCTGTGTGGAAGTATCTGTGAGTCACGGGGACTCAGCAATCTCACACCCTCGCGATCAAGACTATTTAAGCTTAAAGGTAGGAAAAGGGGGTAGTGAGGTGGAGCTTCAACAAGCACTAGCATATATGGTGGCTAACTTACGGAAATGAGAGCGAGAAGAGAAGCAAAGGACAGTGGAGAAGCTAAAAGTGATCAAGAAGTGATACTGAGGCTACTTACGTTCAAGCATAACACGAGACCATGTTCTCTTCCCGGACTCCTCCAAAAAGATACCATCACGGCTACACACGCGGTTGATTCATTTTAATTAAGTTAAGTTTCAAGTTCTCCACAATCGGACATTAACAAATTCCCATCTGCCCATAAATGCGGGCACGGCTTTCGAACGTTCAAAACCCTGCAGGGGTGTCCCAACTTAGCCCATCACAAGCTCTCACGGTCAACGAAGGATATTCCTTCTCCCGGGAAGACCCGGTCAGTCTCGGAATCCCGGTTACAAGACATTTCGACAATGGTAAAATAAGACCAGCAAAGCCACCTGATGTGCCGACAAATCCCGATAGGAGTCGCACGTATCTCGTTCTCAGGGCAACACCGGATGAGACTAGCTACGAGTAAAACCAAACCTTAAGTTTCCCCGAGGTGGCCCCGCAGGCAGCTCGGTTCAGACCAACACTCAGAGGAGCACTGGCCTGGGGGGGTTTAAAATAAAGATGACCCTTGAGTCTACAGAACCCAAGGGAAGGTATATGGTGGTAGGTAGGCAAATGGTAAATCCAAGGTTGGGCCTTGCTGGAGGAGTTTTATTCAAGGAGAACTGTCATGGGGTTCCCATAACACCCAACCGCGTAAGGAACGCAAAATCAAGGAACATAACACTGGTACTAAGGCGGCAAGAGTGGAACAAAACAACAGGCATAAGGCCGAGACTTCCATCCTTTACCAAGTATATAGGTGCATTAAATTAAACAATATATAATAATGATATCCCAACAATATCCATGTTCCAACATGGAACAAACTTCATCTCCACCTGCAACTAGCAAAGCTATAAGAGGGGCTGAGCAAAGCGGTAACATAGCCAAACAACGGTTTGCTGGGAAATGTGGGTTAGAGGCTTGACATGGTAATATGGGAGGCATGATATAGCAGGTGGTAGATATTGCGGCATAGCAATAGAACGAACAACTAGCAAGCAAAGATAGAAGTGATTTCGAGGGTATGGTCATCTTGTCTACAAAGTTCTCCGAGTTGACGAAAGCTTGTACTCATAAGCGTACTCAACAGGTTCCTCGATCACAAACAAGTCTCCCGGCTCTACCCAAATCGAGAACACAAGCAAAATGACCAACAATCAATCACGGTGCAATGCGCAAGCAACATGATGCAAAACATGGCATGACATGCGGGATGTGATATGCAATGCATATGCATGCTTCAGAAAGGAAAGATTGAACCAGACATTAACTTAGCAAACCAAGTGTGCCGCTAGAAAGAAGAGTTGATTTCGGTCGAAATCGATATAAAGATCACCGGAATCGGATGCACGGTTTGCAAATGGCAAGCAAAACAAGAATGGCACCATTATGCAATTAACAACACGATGCCATCTAGAATGCAACAAGAAACTAAGCTACTGCACTCCAACATAGCAAAAAAGCACATGGAAGTGATCTACTCAAGATGCTTGACAAATGATGAACACTGATCTATGGCTAATTCACACAATAGCAGGTTTAAACAAGCATGGCAAAAGTGCAAAAGATATCAGCATCACAGACTTAAGTGAAAGTAACAACATGCCAGGAATTAACATCAGGAAGACATGTTTAGAGCAAGCTAACAACATGCTACAGGAACATATAATAGCAAGACAAGGCATGGCATGAATCTACCCAAAGCATAGAACAAAAGTCCCTTACTGACCATAAGCCAAAAAGGATCAGAAGATATGATTGCACCCATGTAAACATAGCAAGTTTCGTTAACAGATTCACACTTAGCAGAAAACTAGGCATGGAAAATACAGAAATATGAAGGCCTCTTTGCGAGCTTGTTTCACTCACCATAAGGCATTGCATGACAAGCTAAGCATACCTACAGCGAGATGGCATGTTCAAGAAACTAACCATGGCAAGAATAAGTTCATATCATGCATGGATCAACTATAACAACCTTGGCAAAATTGATTAACACGTTCATATCATCCTGAGATCCTGAAATCAGCAATATCACGAAGGCTACTTTGCATGCTTGTGATAGTCACCACAAAGATCACAAAAATACATGGAATACACCCCTGTAAAGATGGCATGGCATAGATCAAAATACATGTAGAGCTCATGCCCATATGAAGCACACAACAAATGTGACAAAAATGACAAAAGCTCATAATCTGCTAAGAATCAGCACCTAACAATATATAGCCCTTTTGCATCAATGATTTGGGCATCAGGATGGACTCAAACAAGCATGTCACAATGGAACAAAATTAAGAGCACATCATGATGAACATTTTGATATATTGCACACACAAAAAAAGAGCAATATGCAGGAAGTTATGGCATCACAAACAGGGCATAAAAATAAAGCAGACAAAGGACTTAGTGGATATTTTACCCCGCGAAACAGATCTAGGGTTCCTCGGCACGGACATCGAGGATCACCGGAGATCGCCGGTGGAGCCGCCGAAGAGGAGGGAGACGATGAGGAGGCGCGGGCACATCGGGGCGGCGAGATCCGGCCGGATCCTCGCCAGATCTGGTCGGGGAAGAGGAGAGGCGGCGGGGCGGAGGTGACCGGAGACAGAGCGCCGCGGCCTGCGAGGTCGGCGGCGACGACCGGCGTCGGAGCTGGCGGCGAAGGCAGCGGCCGGCGGATGCGAGTGGCGGCTTGGAGCGGGGAGGCGTGGAGCGGGACGGGCGGCGGCGGGGCGCGTGGCCCAGGCCGGGAGGGCTGGCGATGGGCCCAAGCGGGCCTGGTGGCGGGGCGGCGGCCAGGGACAGGTGGCGGGCGGTGAGTGGCTCGGGGCGGCGGCGCGATTTCGTCCGGCGCGGGCGGACGTGTCCGTCGGCGCGAGTAGGGAATTTTTAGGGTTTGGACCCGGATTTGGGCGGGGAGGACATATTTATACCTAGAAGGAGGTGGGAGTGTCCAAATGAGGTGTAGTTTTCGACCATGCGATCATGATCTAACGACGGAGGACATGGGATAGGTTTGGATGGGTTATTGGGTCGTTTTGGAGGGGTATTGGGCTGCAACACACACACACACAAGGCCTTTACGGTTCCCCGTTTAACCGTTGGAGCATCAAACGGACTCCAAATGGCACGAAACTTGACAGGCGGTCTACCGGTGGTGTACCAAGGCCTCTTGGCAAATCTCGGTCCATTCCAAAAATGTTTAACACCCACACACGAAAAGAGACAAAAGGGGGCGCCGGAGGACGTAGGAGTGTCGGATTGCAAAACGGACAACGGGGAAAATGCTCAGATGCATGAGACAAACACGTATGCAAATGCAATGCACATGATGACATGATATGAAATGCATGACATGAACAAAAAGCAAAACGAAGACAAAAACCCAACCACGAATCTCATAACTTAAAGCCGGAAATGGCAAGAGTCAGAGTACAAATATGGCAAGTTACATCCGGGGTGTTACAGATATTTAGTTAATTATTTTTGCAGATGATTAATAGATAAATTCCTCACGTCCAGCAATTTATTTTAGAATTTTTGGGGTTCCAGAAGTTTGCGTTAGCTACAGATTACTACAGACTATTCTGTTTTTGACAGATTCTGTTTTTCGTGTGTTGTTTGCTTATTTTGATGAATCTATGGCTAGTAAAATAGTTTATAAACCATAGGGAAGTTGGAATACAGTAGGTTTAACACCAATATAAATAAAGAATGAGTTCATTACAGTACCTTGAAGTGGTGTTTTGTTTTCTTTCGCTAACGGAGCTCAGGAGATTTTCTACTTTGAGTTTTGTGTTGTGAAGTTTTCAAGTTCTGAGTAAAAGATTTGATGGATTATGGAACAAGGAGTGGGAAGAGCCTAAGCTTGGGGATGCCCATGGCACCCCAAGATAATCTGAGGACACCTAAAATCCAAAGCTTGGGGATGCCCCGGAAGGCATCCCCTCTTTCGTCTACTTCCATCGGTAACTTTACTTGGACCTATATTTTTATTCACCACATGATATGTCTTTTACTTGGAGCATCTTGTATTATTTGAGTCTTTATTTGTTAGTTTGCCACAATCATCTTTACTGTACGCACCTTTTTGAGAGAAACACACATGATTTCAAAATTATTAGAATACTCTATGTGCTTTACTTATATCTTTTGAGATATATAGTTTTTGCTCTAGTGCTTCACTTATATCTTTTAGAGCACGGTGGTGGATTTGTTTTATAGAAACTATTATTCTCTCATGATTCACTTATATTATTTTGAGAGTCTTAAACAGCATGGTAATTTACTTAAACTGGGAAATTAATCCTAATATGCTAGGCATTCAAGATTAGAAAAAAAAATCTTATGAGTGTGCTGAATACTGAGAGAAGTTTGATACTTGATAATTATTTTGAGATATGGAGATGGTGATATTAGAGTCATGCTAGTTGAGTAGTTGTGAATTTGAGAAATAGTTGTGTTGAAGTTTGTGATTCCCGTAGCATGCACGTATGGTGAACCGTTATGTGAATAAGTCGGAGCATGATTTATTTATTGATTGTCTTCCTTATGAGTGGCTGTCGGGGACAAGCGATGGTCTTTTCCTACCAATCTATCCCCCTAGGATCATGCGTGTAATACTTTGTTTCGATAACTAATATATTTTTGCAATGAGTATGTGAGTTCTTTATGACTAATGTTGAGTCCATGGATTATACGCACTCTCACGCTTCCACCATTGCTAGCCTCTCTAATATCGTGCACCTTTCGCCGGTATCATACACCCACCATATACCTTCCTCAAAACAGCCACCATACCTACCTATCATGGCATTTCCATAGCCATTCCGAGATATATTTCCATGCAACTTTCTACCGTCCCGTTTACTATGACACACTCCATCATCGTCATATTGCTTTGCATGATCATGTAGTTGACATTGTATTTGTGGAAAAGCCACCGTTCATAATTCTTTCATACATGTCACTCATGCATCATTGCACATCCCGGTACACCGCCGGATGCATTCACATAGAGTCATATTTTGTTCTAAGTATTGAGTTGTAATTGTTGAGTTGTAAGTAAATAGAAGTGTGATGATCATCATTCATAGAGTATTGTCCCAAAAAAGGGACAATACTACTATCCTTTTACCACACTTGTGCTTCAAAGTAGCACCATGATCTTCATGATAGAGAGTCTCCTATGATATCACTTTCATATACTAGTGGGAATTTTTCATTATAGAACTTGGCTTGTATATTGCAATGATGGGCTTCCTCAAAATGCCCTAGGTCTTCGTGAGCAAGCGAGTTGGATGCACACCCACTTAGTTCCTTTTGTTGAGCTTTCATATACTTATAGCTCTAGTGCATCCGTTGCATGGCAGTCCCTACTCACTCACATTGATATCTATTAATGGGCATCTCCATAGACCATTGATACTCCTAGTTGATGTGAGACTATCTTCTCCCTTTTTGTCTTCTCCACAACCACCATTCTATTCCACATATAGTGCTATGTCCATGGCTCACACTCATGTATTGCGTGAAGACTGAAAAAGTTTGAGAACACCAAAAGTATGAAACAATTGCTTGGCTTGTCATCAGGGTTGTGCATGATTTAAATACTTTGTGTGGTGAAGATGGAGCATAGCCAGACTATATGATTTTGTAGGGATAACTTTCTTTGCCATGTTATTTTGAGAAGACATAATTGCTTAGTTATTATGCTTGAAGTATTATTATTTTTATGTAAATATTAAACTTTTGCCTTGAATCTTTCGGATCTGAATATTCATACCAAAATTAAGAAAATTACATTGAAATTATGCCACGTAGCATTCCACATCAAAAATTCTATTTTGTATCATTTACCTACTTCAATCTCGCTAGTAGTTCCGCGTGGACTTCGACATTTAGCTTGTTACCTCAGCTACGATCTTGTGTCCTCGGCATGGTCTTGTAGATAGTCGGGCTTCTCAGCCTTTTTCATTTGTAGTTGTCTGTATTCAGAGAAGTTAAGCTTCTGCATGTGCTTGTTGCTTGAATGCTCTGTATGTTGGGTCATGAGACCCATGTTTGTAATATCTGGCTCTTTGATACGTCTCCAACGTATCTATAATTTTTGATTGTTCCATGCTATATTATATTCTATTTTGTACATTATTGGGATTTATTATACACTTTTATATTATTTTTGGGACTAACCTATTAACCGGAGGCCCTGCCCAGAATTGTTGGTTTTGCCCACTTCAGAGTTTCGCAGAAAAATAATATCAAACGAAATCCAAACAGAATGAAACATTCGGGAACATGATTTTCAGAACGAACATGATCCAGAGGACTTGGACCCTACGTCAAGAAAGCAACTAGGAAGGCACAAGGTAGGGGGCGCGCCTACCCCCCCCCCCCTCCCTAGGCGCGCCCTCCACCCTCATGGGGCCCACATTGCTCCACCGACGTACTTCTTCCTCCTATATATACCTACGTACCCCCAAACTACCAGATACGGAGCCAAAACCCTAATTCCACCGCCGCAGCCTTCTGTACCCGTGAGATCCCATCTTGGGGCCTTTTCCGGAGCTCCGCCGGAGGGGGCATTGATCACGGAGGGCTTCTACATCAACACCATAGCCTCTCCGATGATGTGTGAGTAGTTTACTTCAGACCTTCGGGTCCATAGTTATTAGCTAGATGGCTTCTTCTCTCTTTTTGGATCTCAATGCAATGTAGTCCCCCTCTCTTGTGGAGATCTATTTGATGTAATCTTCTTTTGCGGTGTGTTTGTTGAGACTGATGAATTGTGGGTTTATGATCAAGTTTATCTATGAACAATATTTGATTCTTCTCTGAATTCTTTTATGTATGATTGGTTATCTTTGCAAGTCTCTTCGAATTATCAGTTTGGTTTGTCCTACTAGATTGATCTTTCTTGCAATGGGAGAAGTGCTTAGCTTTGGGTTTAATCTTGCGGTGTCCTTTCCCAGTGATAGTAGGGGTAGCAAGGCATGTATTGTATTGTTGCCATCGAGGATAACAAGATGGGGTTTATATCATATTGCATGATTTTATCCCTCTACATCATGTCATCTTGCTTAAAGTGTTACTCTGTTCTTTTGAATGTAATACTCTAGATGCATGCTGGATAGCGGTCGATGTGTGGAGTAATAGTAGTAGATGCAGGCAGGAGTCGGTCTACTTGTCTCGGACGTGATGCCTATATACATGATCATACCTAGATATTCTCATAACTATGCTCAATTCTGTCAATTGCTCAACAGTAATTTGTTTACCCACCGTAATACTAATGCTCTAGAGAGAAGCCACTAGTGAAACCTATGGCCCCCGGGTCTATTTTCCCTCATATTAATCTTCCATCAACAAGATATTTCTTTTGCCGTTTTTATTTTGCTTTATTTACTTTGCATCTTTATCATAAAAATACCAAAAATATTATCTTATCATATCTATCAGATCTCACTTTCGTAAGTGGTTGTGAAGGGATTGACAACCCCTTTATTACGTTGGTTGCGAGGATTTTATTTGTTTGTGTAGGTGCGAGGGACTCGCGCATGGCCTCCTACTGGATTGATACCTTGGTTCTCAAAAACTGAGGGAAATACTTACGCTACTTTGCTCCATCACCCTTTCCTCTTCAAGGGAAAACCAACGCAGTGCTCAAGAGGTAGCACTCTTCGGAGCCTAATGAATAAATACTTTGAGTTGTAGAGTTTTGTTGTGATGCCATGTTGTATTTACACATATCGCGCATATTGTGTGTATGATTGAAATGCTTGGTATGTGTGGGATCTGACAACCTAGTTGTTTATCCTTGGTAGCCTCTCTTATGGGGAAATGTAGTCTAGTGCTTCCACAGAGCCATGGTAGTCTGCTACAGCCCGGTTTACCGGAGTCTTGCTAGCCCAGTTACTACTGCTCCGGAACACCTAGACTGGCCGGCATGTGTCCCACTTTGTTCATGTGTTTGTCCCTTCGGGGAAATGTCATGCAGTGACTTCCGGAGTCCTGCTAGCCTGCTACAGCCCGGGTTCCCGGAGTCCTGTTAGCCTAGTTGCTACAGCCCAGATTCACACGCTGATGATCGACACGTCTGATGCTGGTTCATGTATGCATGTCCTTGTAAGTTAGTGCCACTTTGGGTTCACGACTAGTCATCTGGGCCCAGGTTCTTTGTCATATGGATGCTAGCAACACTATCATATACGTGAGTCAAAAGGCGCAAACGGTCCCGGGCCAGGTAAGGTGGCACCCATGGGAATACCGTGCGTGAGGCCGCAAAGTGATATGATGTGTTACATGCTAGATCGGTGTGACTTAGGATTGGGGTCCTGACATTCTCACAACAAGCATGATGGTTTTCGGTAGGGAATGTCGCACCTTTGGGGACAAAATGATATCCGTTGCCTCTTATTGCTTTCAAAATTTCAAGTGTCAACATAGAACAACAGGAGTGTTGTGCGAATTTTTGTGATTTTTCAGGGTTCGTTTGGACATTTTTATGCATTAACTGAGCTTTCAATGCATTTATGTGCATAATTCAAATTTGAACTATGTGCACATGCTCCAGTGCATATAAATTCATTGAAAAATTGAATCTGTGTCCTTGTGTGCATGCTTAAGTCCCATGCAAGAAATGGGAATGAATTTGAAACACCAGGGCACCGTTGATTGCCGGCAAAACTTTGAGATGCCTAGTTTTTAAATTCTAGTAAATCAAAAACTCATTTGAATTTTCATGAAACTTGGCATGCTATCATGGAGCGGCATCAACATGATGTGGTACAAATTTTGTCCCATTTGGGGCAGGTTTGGGTATATGCTTCTCACAAACCGGAGCTTCTCACAACAAGCACGATGGTTTTCGGTAGGGAACGTCCCACCTTTGGGGACGAAACGATATCCATTGCCTCTTATTGCTTTCAATTTTTTTTCTCGTGTCAACATAGAACAACAGGAGTGTTGTGTGAATTTTTGTGATTTTTCGGGGTTCGTTTGGATATTTTTATGCATTAACTGAGTTTTCAATGCATTTATGTGCATAATTCAAATTTGAACTACATGCATATGCTCCAGTGCATATAAATTGGTTGAAAAAACAAATATGTGTCCTCGGGTGCATGCTTAGGTCCCATTCAAGAAATGGGAATGAATTTCGAACACCAGGGCATCGTTGATTACCGACAAAACATTGAAATTCCTAGTTTTTAAGTTATAGTAAATCCAAAACTCGTCTGAAATTCATGAAACTTTGCATGCTATCATGGAGCGGCATCAACATGTCGTGGTACTAATTTTGTCCCATTTGGGGCAGGTTTGGGGATATGCTTCTCACAAACCGGAGCTTCTCACAACAAGCATGATGGTTTTCGGTAGGGAACGTCCCACCTTTGGGGACGAAAGGATATCCATTGCCTCTTATTGCTTTCAATTTTTTTCTCGTGTCAACATAGAACAATAGGAGTGTTGTGTGAATTTTTGTGATTTTTCGGGGTTGACACTTTTATGCATTAACTGAGTTTTCAATGCATTTATGTGCATAATTCAAATTTGAACTACATGCACATGCTCAAGTGCATATAAATTGGTTGAGAAATCAAATATGGGTCCTTGTGTGCATGCTTAGGTCCCATGCAAGAAATGGGCATGAATTTCAAACACCAGGGCACCGTTGATTGCCGGCAAAACATTGAGATGCCTGGTTTTTAAATTCTAGTAAATCCAAATTCGGTTAACCATTCATGTGACGCCACGTGTCTTTGTTTTAATGGATGTAGGAGGTGTCGTGCGGACAGCTGCTTGACCTTGACTGAACGGGAGGCATGCAAGCGTCGTCCAGTGCGCAGGCTGACCGAGAGGCGTGCAACCTGTCCTCGAGTGCGCGAGCTCACCGGGAAGCATGCGAGCTATATGCTGCGTAGGCTCACTGGGAAGCGAGCCCTTTGATTTCCATGGCCGCCCGCCTTGCTCGCGTCCTCTCCATTGATGGCGCCCAAGCCGTAGTTTAATTCGCCTTTTAAATATAAAACACTCATCGCAAATGTTTTGGTTAGAACAGTCGTATGCAAACCGACAACTTCCCTAGGAAGCCAAGAGAAAATGTGACGAGCAGGATTTCTGCAGCTCTTGATTGCAAACGATTTAGATCGAACACCCGTATGCAAAGTGAGAGCAGCGCAGGATTTGTGCATCCCTTCAACGCAAATGGTTGTTCTGGATGACCTGTGTGAAACCACGTATAAACAATTTGGCAAGATTTGCATCTGTCATATTGGGTATGTTGCCATTTGTCAAACTAGAAAGATTTACATTTGTTGATCTAGTAATGTTGCCATTTGTTAATCCTTGTAACATATGCAGCTAGAAATCATTAGAACTATGTAATTTTTGCAACTAAAATTCAGTAATTAAGCATAGATTTCATTCATAGATTAAGCAGTCGTTCTTAATTTATACAAACAGTTCAACTTGACAGCTGAACCGACCAAACTTCTCCTCAATTGTTGTCAACCACGTACTGAAATAGCTAGTTCAACTATATATACTAGCTAATTTTAAGTACGTTTTACAGTTCGACCACACATCTATAGTTAGATGAACTGAACAAAATAGCCCCTAAATACTACTACTACCACGCAGGGGCTTTGTGCTACTTCCAGCAGCCTCTCCTCTGCCGAGCGCGTTCAGTAAGAGGTAGAGGAGGAGGAGGAGCCTACCGACGAGCTGGACAAATGCAATACGGTGCCTGCCACTGCTGCAGGTTCAGCGACGCTCGCCGGCTTGAACGCCCACTGCCACTCCAGACGATCCCTCTCGAAGCGGCCGGACTGCTCATAGATCTCCTGATTCCTCGCCTCTGTGTCGGTGTGTGCTGCGGCCACATCTGCGGTAAGGCTCTTTGCGTGCTCGACGAGGCGATCCTCCTCCTCCTCCTCCTCCCATAGGAACTCGATGTAGCGCGCAAGGTCGTTGACGCACGTGCAGGCCTCCACCTCCGCCCCCTCCTTCGGGCGGCGGTGGCGGAGCGGGTGATGATCTCGGGGGTCGATGGTGGGCTGGCGGCCACGGCAGCCGATGATGGGGTGGCAGCCACGACCACCACCTCCCGCCTTCGGGCCACGGTGGCGGAGCAGGTGATGGCCACGGTGGTCGACAGTGGGGTGGCGGCCACGACAGCCACCTCCCGCCTTTGGGCCGCGGTGGCGGAGTGGGAGATGGCCCTGGCTTTCAATGGTGGTGTGGTGGCAACGGAGGCCGGCAACAGCTGCCGACAGGCAGTGGTGGCGGAGCGTGTGGTGGGTGTTCTGCACACACCAAACAGGGACGCTACGTGCACTACACTACGTCGGGGACTACGCCGCTGTCGCGGTGTAGCCTCCCAGCTGGAGCTGTCCTTTGATGACGACGGAGTGGCTGAGTGACAACGACGGACCGGTGCCATTGGCGATTGTGGGAGAAGCTAACGAGATAAGCTATAGGGAGGGACGGGAAAATGCAACGCAGGACTCGCCGGCCGTGAGTGTTTTTATAGCAGGCTGGTAAGCATTGGGGTTTTGTGGGATTTCACCGAGTCGAGCGGTAATCTTGCGTGGGAACCTGTGAGGTTTCGTGGGAATGGGCTCACCGACGATTCATTGGCGCCACTGTTTGGCCAAAAGAATGCCCCCGCGCGCTGCGCAAGCTTGCGATGTAAGCCATCTGCGGCAGTGGGGTGACAAGACGTGCGAGAGGAGGACAAGAGGACACGTACACATACAATTAATAAAAAAACATTTGCGATTTAATTACCTACTATACCCCCGTCCTGGTTTATAAGTAGGATTTAACTAATAAAATATGAATGCATGTCGCCATAGATTATATCGTTGGAGTCGTATTTGAACATAGTTTCCAGCTATACAATTTTTGTAACATGCATTAACACTTTTTTGGTTAATTTATGGTTATACACCAGCAAGCGTTTGCCTGCAACACACACGGCTTATTCCATTACAAACAGCTCTGATGGATCAACGGTCTGCCACGTATCGCACACGCAACTCTAATCTGATTCGTGCTTGATGTCTCCGACATCGCTCGCACAGTCCGTCTTATTTTCCACGTATCACTGTGCCATCCTCTGCTTGCGTCCCTCGGCAAGCTCTGCTCGCCGTTAGGCGCCGCAGCATGCTGTGCTCGCTGTTAGGCGCCGCGGCGCGCTCTATCGCGTTCGTCGGCGCGCTCGGCTTGTGGACAGCTTTTCCTTGAGGCGACCGCGGAGCGCTCTGCTCGCGTCCCTCCGTGTGCGCTCTGCCAGTGGTTGGGCGTGCACACGATCACGTCAGGGGCCCCATATGCATGCGGTTGCGTCGTGCGCGTTGCCACGCGATGTAGTTACATGCGGCACGATGGAGTTACGCACTGCAAATTAGAACTGCCATCAGGGCCTGCCGATATTCCTGGTCGTCCGGCTTCCCCTTTAATTCCAGCGGCCATTATAACCTTAGTCTCTTCAACCATTCGGTCGCGCCCCACAACACAACAAGCACACCCACGATGACACATAGAGAGGGGATGTTCGGCGGTGCTCCAATGGAGTTCGGCAAGCATAGAGTGGAGACCCACGCGAGGGAGACGGATCTCTTGGTGGTGTACACCATCAACCCGGCCGTGGTGGACGACTACATCAATAGAGTTGAGCAGTTTCTTGCTGGACACAAGTACAAGGTGGTCGGCATCGACCTACAGTACACTGTCGGTCGTCCCGGCATAGATCAGAAGGTTGTCGTCGCCCAGTTGTGTGTGCGCCATCATGTCCTCATCTACCACTACTGCATGGCCACGGAGCCTTGCGACTGTTTCAACAGGTTTGTCAACAACACCGACTACAAGTTTGCCATGGTGGATACCAAAGACGATGTAAAAGCGCTCAGTGTTACGGGCTTGGCCTGCAAGAACCTTGTCGAAATCCGTGACCACTACAGGGTCTGTGGCAGCACGAAGCAGGACTCCCTGGTCGAACTCGCCTCAGCCATCATCGACCCCTACTACGAAAAGATGAAGTAGGATGCCCAAAGAACAAGTCCCGTATCCTGGCACAAGGCCTAGATGTGGCAATTGGATGAACCTCACCTCAGGTTCGTGGCCAAGAGCGTGTACACATGCTACGAGATGCACAGGCGGATCGTTGACATGAGGAAGTGCCTTGTTACCCAAATCGATGAGCCCAGATCGAGCCACAAGAAGAGCAAGCATCACAAGAAGTAGATGATGATCAGATGATCGTTTATGCTAGTTAATCATGCATGTAATATATAGTTTACTTTATTGGTGTGTGTGGAAATGTCATGTGTGTAGTAGCCACCTATGTAATTATGCATCTAATAGTTTACTTTGGTGTGTGCAAATGCCATGGTTGTAGTAGCCACCTATGTAAGTGGATGTTTAATTTGGTTATGTAAGCATGTCCTTATATATGTGTTGTTGTTCTGTGTGCAATCTCATCGCACAACACACACGTCTTATTAGCAGCAACTGTCTGTGTTATTATCGGTCTTCACACACATTTCTGATTACAGACCTGTTTGTCGCGTAACACACACATCTTGTTAAGTTGAACCGTTTCTGTTCTCATGTCTCAACGCAAATAGTTCATCCGAGTGAACCGCATGCCGTATATCGCACACACCTTTGATCTGGTTGACCATTTCTTTTGTGGTGCCTAATCACAAACAGTTCATCCGAGTTAACCGTATGCTGTGTATCGCACACGCCTTCATCTGGCTGCCCGTTTCTTTTGTTCCTCCTCATCGCAAACAGTTCATTGAACTGAACCGTATGCCCTTCATCGCACACTCAACTAAAACCTGAACCGTGTTTGATGCATCCGTCATCACAAACGTTTTACACATTTATGACGGTTTTCATACAACACCGTTTGCGATTATTGCATCGCACACAGTTTCTCGAAGGGTCTCTGATCGTAGTGTCGCGTTAGCAACATCCTGCATTAGTGTTCCCTCTGTGAAGGGTCTATCTTTTACTTTTATCTTCTACCCTTATACAAGAATCATGGTGATCATCACCTTTCCTTTTCAAACTTTTTCCTTTGGCAAGCACTATGTGTTGGAGAGATCCGTATATTATGATAACACTTGTCCCTTATTCTGATAACACCTCCCACCACCGATTCCACCCCGATCCAAAAACAAAAAGAGTCAACGCACCTACCCCTCTCCTCCCACGTTCTGTTCGTGCCCGATCCCCTCCTTCCCACCTTCTTCCTCCTGCACAACCTCCTCCCACCTCCCCTCCACCTTCCACTGCCGGCGACGCTAGGGGCTCGTGCCTCCGATGCCAGAGCCTTGCCGCTGCCCGCAATCTCTTCTGCCCTGCCAACCCCCGCCCGGAGCAACATGCGTGCGGCTCCCCCGTGCCTGGCGACATTCCCCCGCCAGCGCGGCCCTCCCCCGTTCCACTTTCTTTCCCCGCCGGCGCCGCCCTCCCCCAATCCACCTTCTTCCCTCGCCGGTGCCTCCCTCCCCCGATCCATATTCTTCCCCTTCCCCAGGTATCACCAAACTTCCCGTTGCCTCGATCTGCAGCGACGCGGACGACCGACAGTAGGGCGCGCCGCCCACCCCCAATCCACCAGCACTCCCACCCCATCTCCACCAGCAGCTGCACCCCATCCCCACCGGATCGGGCCCTCTTATGTAGTTCATGTCGCCCCATGGATCGAGATCGAGTCCTGCTCCAACTACGGTTGTCTGGTCGTGCGGTGGTTGGGACTGCCGGCGACGAACGCCTAGATCCACCACTGCCCAGCCCCCTCCGAGAAATTGGATCTTTTGCCCCACTTTACTTCTCCATAAGATCATTTGCCCCCCCCCCCCGCCTGAGAGGCTACCGGGTGGGGCCCGGGGCCACTGTCATTGAGACAATCACAGGGCAAATCATCCAACCCCTTGTAAAGTGGGGCAAATCATCCAATCCCCCTAGAGGGAACGCCGCGCCCCTCTTGTGCTGTAGGGGAGGAGGGAGTTGGGGCCACGCCCCTCTTGTGCTGTAGGAAAGAGGGAGCTTGAAAGGGGGATTGGATGATTTGCCCCACTTTACAAGGGGTTGGATGATTTGCCCTGTGATTGTCTCAATGACAGTGGGATACTCCTATTCTCTGCTCGCCATGGGAGACAAGGAACATGGGGAATCGACACCCATCTGCAGCTCACTTTTATCAATTTTTGGTTTGTTGCAAGCGACCCCGATTCATTCCATGTGTCTTCTTTGCAGTTCACTGTTTTGCTTTTTTTGCAGGTGACCCCGATTCATTCAACGCTAGCTGTCTGGTCGGAGCTCCTCCACCATTCACCTCCTCCTCTGCATCCCCTGTAGTTCGCTCCGGTGATTAACGATGATGCATTGGCAGTGGGCGGATGCAGTGCGGCAGGGCAGCGCATGTAGTGCGGTAGAGCCGCACATGCAGTGCGGTGCTCACGGCCGTGCGTGGCCACTACGGTTGGCCGCGCGAGCCACTCCCCGGGACTTGATTGCTTTCTTTCTTTTTTGGTTGAGGGGAGTTCCACAAAATTTAGTTTGCGGCAGCATGGTTCGGCACACAGTGTAGTTTGGTGGCGCGGGCGGCATTTTTGTCTTTTATTTGTACAGAAAAATGTTTCATCTCTCTCGTCATGCACAAGTAGCATATTTTATTTCGAATATGCAGTTTAGGGACATGGTCTCTCCTGGTCTCCACCGACCTCCCAGGTTGCCATTGGCCATTTTGGCGACTTTGCAGGTGTAGTATGCCCCTGAGGTGTGATGTAGTGCAGCACAGCTAGTCCTCAATTGTTGTTCGGCTGGTGACAGTGTTGATTTTGTGTGTGTGTGTGTGTCTGTAAAAATAAAGAAAAGTTATATATGTTTTGAAGCTCACTTTGGTTTCCCACTTGGTTCCACTATAGAACTCCTCCGTGGTTCTCTATATCAATGGAACACCTTGCAATGTGTTTGGTCATCAGATGTGGTTCATTTTTGTGAGTGACACTGTTCACTTGCGCACAACATGGAAGTGCGAAAAAATTGCGAAACAAAAAAGGCAATGACGTCACTTTGATATATGTCGAAGTTCACTTCCCTCGTCTCTGCGGTCCACTCTCGTTCGTAAAAAATGTTAAAAAATGACAACAAAAACTCATCTAAGAAAGTTTATGTTCGACAAAAGAAATTATGCAGCTTGCTTGCCCGTCCGATGCAGTGCGGTTTTCGTTCTGAAGCAGTGCGGTCGGGCGTATGATGTTGTTCATCTCGTATGTGTAAAAGAAAATATGTTGCCGAAACGACAAAAAAAGTAATGAGGTTCACTGCTCGATAGTGTTGCGGTTCACTTACGCCCGACGTGAAGTGCGGTCCACTTCCTCGTCCTTGAAAAAATTATGTTTGAATAAAATAAACCATGCAGTTCTCTTACCCGTCTGATGCAGTGCGTTTTTTCGTCCGATGCAGTGCTGTTTTCAGTCAAATGAAGTACCCACGTCGATTTGGGTGTCGCGAAAAACAGAGTGTCCGCATTTCGGTAAATTGAAAACTACTCTTAAACCGTAAGGAATTAGAGAGAGTGTTCTACATGAAAAATTTATGTCTCGTCGATATCTTTCCAACGGCATGTCATTTGAATCATTTCGGCGACTGTTTTGTAAAAAAATCGCGAAAAACGGCCGCTGCCGCTTGTCGTCTGCCACACGATTTTCAAAATTAACTTAAAACCGTAAGGAATCTAAAAACCATTTCAACATATCAAAGTTGCGCCTCGTCCATAGTTTTTCAACGACATATTGCACGCCTAGTTTCGACAAACGGTTAAAAAACTACAGCGAAAACAGTACCGAAAATTTGATTTTTTTTTTAAAACAGAATTCCGTGATTTAGTAAATTTGAAACTGCTCTTAAACCGTAACGAATTAGAGAAAGAAATACATATCAAAAAGATGCGCCTCAACGATATCTATCCAACGGTGTATCATTTGCTTCATTTCGACAAGAGGTTTAGAAAAAAATGCAAAAAAAACGCTCACTGTCACTCGTTGTGGGCCGCACCATTGTCAAAACTGCTCTTAAACCATGAGGAATCTCGGAAAGAATTCAACATGGTGAAGTTGCGCCTAATTCATAGCTGTTCAAAGATATATTACACGCCTTGTTCTGACAAACGGTTAAAAAACTAGAGCGAAAACAGTACCAGAAAAAACACTGTGTGCAGTTTTTTGCCACGGGAAGTTCACTCGCCTCAGTACTGCAGCACACTTGGTTCAAACAATGACGTGCACTTGCATTGAGCGTGCAGTGTGGACGTGTTATCAGAATAGTTATTCTGATAATATTATCATAATAGACCGGCTATATATATATATATATATATATATATATATATATATATATATATATATATATATATATATATATATATATATACACATCTGGGCTATTCTGTTACGCGTAACAGAATATTATTCTGTTACCTTTTTGAACTGACGGTTTCAGGTGGTTGTACTTATGTTTTCGAAGCGGTTGAACTGATGCTTTCAGTTGTGTTTAACAGATCGTCTTCTTTAGTTCAAAAACTTTTTGTAATTTTTTTGTCGGAACGTGGCGTGTAATATATCGTTGGAAAGCTCTTGACAACCATATTTCAAGTATATTGAACGTTTTTGCAAAATCATTATGGTTTAAGAGCAGTTTTGAAAAACCCATTTTTTTTCAAAACCAAAAACGTGAATCGTATTTTGGACTCAATTTTCAAACGGTTTGTCGGAATTGAGCAAATAAGATGGCGTTGGAAAGCTGGTGAAAATCCGCATCTTCCATATATGTATTGTTTTTTCTAATTCTACATAATTTAAAAGTAATTTGAAAAATGGTGAAATTCTGGGCGAAACGTATTTTCGCGATTTTTTGCAAACGGTTTGTCGGATTGACGCAAATGATACGGCGTTGGAAATCTATGTAAAATGCGCAACTTTTTCGTATAGAAATGTTTTTCTAATTCCTTACGGTTTAAAAATGAATTCGAATACGGTCAAATTTGATTTTGAACGCGATTTTTTAAAAAAGTTTGTCGAAATATGGCAAATAAAATACCGTTGGATAGCTATCGAAAATGCGAAACTTAGTCATGTTGAACGTTTTCTCTACTTCGCAACCGTTTAAGAGTAATTTTGAATACGGCATGACGGATCCTGCTGCTTTCTCGTGTGAAAAACAGAGTAGTCGTATTGATATATATGTATGTTTGTACTGAGCTATTTTTTGTAGAGTAATTTTGAATGGTTCCGAAAAAGGGTGCTTGTACTGATGCTTGCATGGGTTTGTACTAAGCGTGTTTTCACTAACTAGACTTTCCTCTAGTTTTTTGGTAATATTTTTCTCGTAAGTTTTCAACGGTTTACTGTATCGTCACCCCTGTACTTGAATGGTTTGTATCATCGAACTAAATGATATTTTATTCAAAAAGAAAATGTGTTTGTTTTGTTTCCTTTTTTAACTCAACATTTTTTTGACAACGTTGTTCTGAACTTCTCTCATTTTGCGACTTGTCGGGGGCAGCCTAGGTCCCAGGGGAGGCACGACGGCGTACCAGAGGTAGGTGACGGGATCGCGCGTCGGTGCTTCATGGAGGGAGGCGGTGTCGGGGTCGCACGCCGGTGCTTGGTGGCGGCAGACCACGCGCGCTGGTGCTTCATCGCGCGTAGTTTTTTTCCTCAAACTTTATTGGCACCAAAATTTCTTTTCTGTGCCTCTCGAACTGATGCGAACTTTATTGGCACCAAATTTGTATACTTGAATTTCTATGTGTGTTTCCTTTTTAATTCAAACTGACAATTTCTTTTTCTTCCAAACTGATTGCCATTTTTAACTCGTACTGATCAATATTTTTAATTCAAACCTTTTTGTAGTTTCAAAGGACAGAAATTAGCACAAACATCCTCATCTTAGCAATTTCTTTTTATTCTGAACTGATCCCCGTTTTTAACTCGTACTGATCAATACTTTTAATTCAAACCTTTTTGTACTTTCATATGACAGAAATTATTCATCTCCCCCGACCTCTTAAATTTCAAGACTCACGCACAAGCATCCTCATCTTAGCAAGACAAGCTAAGTCATTTGCATGCAGAGCAACAATAACAATACTCCTAACATACCAAGGGACGTCACACTGGAAAACACAATGCAACCAACGTGTTCTCTCTAGTGGCAAAATCGACAATTTTTGAACTTGCACGACATCTAAACAAGAACTACATGATACACAATTTTCCATCATGCACCTGCTATCCTGAACATAAATGAAATGAGAGAAGGGTATCCTGAACATCTAAACAAGAACTTGCAATTTTTTTCCATCATGCACCTAGAGGTTCTGCCTTCTCCCCCGCCCTGAAACAAGAGCACCATCAGACGAACGGGAATAGGGTCGAGGAGCGGTGACCGTCGTTGGCCCTGGAAGCAAGAAAAGTGAATCGATACGGTTAACTCGTTGAACTAAGATAGTCAGCTAACTAAATGCAATAAAGAGTCTAAATCACTTTTCTTCTGGTGGAAGTGGAGGAATGATTAACAGAATACATAAATTCATTTTTATTAACACAAAAAAAAAACTACGACGACCAGGAATACAAAATGCATTGTACAGGCAGAGAGTAAACATACAACTCCCATTCTAAAAAAGTAAAATTTAATAGCTCTCAGAGTTTGAACTATTGTACACTTTTTTGTCGAACTGATGCAAAAATCCCCCATGTAGCAAATTGTCATACAATATGAAACCGATGAACCGAACTGGTTCAATAACACAAATTGAACTTCTATATGTGCTTATTTATGAACTGATAATATAAATACATAGTGAACTGGTAGACCTAGTGTGTTTTTCTTTTGTAGAGAGTGTATGTTTTGCCAGTAGTAGAACTTCCTGCCCTTCCAAACTCGTACTGAAAACATGTACCAAAGAACATCATGCATCAGTATTCAGAAGAAATACACGAGCTACACACTGTCATGAGGTACCCAAAAATAGAGTAGTTTGTGCATTTTTTTAACCCAATGACATTTTATGGAACTACTGCATTTAGACATCCTATGCTCTCATAGAGATTAACACACCATCTTGTGTGCTAGAAAGAACATAGTAACATAAGTGAGTGAAATCAGATTTAGATAGGTGAATTATTACTTGTAGGTCTACATTAGGGGAGAAATTACCTCTACCTCCTGCCTGGATAGAGGATAGGTACTTCCAATACACGAACAACATAACTGAAGTGGTTCTCGTCACCGGTCTGCAGTCGCTCCAGCCTCCCTCGTGCTGCATTCGGAGAGAAAATAAATTAGTGACAAAGGAGATTTAGAGAGGAAGAGAAACAAAGGAGGAGGGCATTATAATGAAGTGCAAGATCATTTTTACTTGCAGCTGAGAAATGGACCAATGGTTAACTATAATGAAGTGTAGACATAGTGAAAAAGCAAACTCTAAACTATTACTTGCAGCTGAGAAAATGTTCAAAGAAAAATGAGATGGCGTTCTCACTGTGTGAGTGCTCAATGGGTGCAGCGCTGGGTGAAGATGGTGGTCGTAGTTCCACTTGGACTGCGGTCAGAGCTCGACTTGGATGCATGGATGTTGTAGCCGAAGAAACACCACGGAGCTTTTATGGAAACAAACTCTGAACTTTTCTGGAGCTTTTTGTTGAGCTAAAGTACTTAAGCAAATACCTGATGGCATCAAGAAAACAAGTGTCTAAATCATTTAGCAATAAAAGCGATGGTACGGAAAAATTGAAGTAATGTTTTTCTCTCATCTCGACAAACCTCCAACATATTTTTTGAACTGATTTTTTTCTATCATTGTATTGTTGCTTTAGGCTTTTTAGGATGAGGTGAAGGCCTCTGGTCTATTTGAAATTTTACCGAACATTCAAAAATGTTTGAACTGATGTGAATCCTTTCACCGAACTACTACTACAAATTTTCGTGAACCTACCCATGTATACGAACAAGTTTTATTTCTGCTAGGCATTTGCGCAATTTTGTGCTAAGCAAAAAGAGAAAGAAAACAACCTACAATGAACTGAAAAGGCCTACTTTGTGAAGATGGTGGCCGCGATTCTAGTTGCAGTATTTGTCCGTGTTCCACTTGGACAGCTGCCAGTAGCCATGGCAGATGAGCTCATGGCCCAGGGCGGCCAAGGCGACCACCAGGACTGTAGGTGGATATGTACTAATGAACTACTGCAGCGCCTGTTGTGGAATTGTACTCAGTTGGGACATGCAGTTGAGCCTCTTTTGGCACATGTTTTTAACATATGTAGTTGACAAGAGTTACCAAAATGTCTGAAACTAGAGAGAATGTATAGTGCAGCTACATTTTTGTTACTTATTTTGTCCATGAGTTTGAGAGCCTGCCCAAGTTGAATCATCACTGTACCACCTTTTTGTTCCATGTAGCAAACTATTAGAAGAAATGTAAACTAATGAATCATCACCTAGCTGTAGTTTGTTCTTTTTTGGAATTCATTGAACTGAAAAAAGCTATAATGTGAGCTGAAAAAACCTAACAAAGTGAACTGAAAAAGGATACAAGCATAGATGAAGGCATCAATCTAGTGTGACGTCCGCGGTTCGATATGGAAACACATACAATCAGTATGTTTTTTAACAGTTTTAATTTTGGCTGAATATATCTTTCCTAATTCAAACTTACAGTTTTTGGTAGGGGCATGCTGCAGCCCAAGAAACGCCATGGAGTTTTTCTGAACAAAAACAAACAAATAAAAAAGGATCAAACCTTTAGTGCGAACTACTCTGAACTTGTCTCGAGAATTTTCTTGAACTGAAGTATGCTTGGATTGGGACACCACACTAGAATAATTCAGGTAGACATGATGTGGAGATTTTTTCTAATCCAAGTATCAGGCTAATCTGTGCCAAGAACAAACACACATGAACTGATGAAAATACACAAGGCGACACTAGGTATCTGTCGAGAGACGGACTGAGAGGCGAGTGACTAATGAGAACACACACACACACACACGGACTGACTAGAACAACACACATGAACTAACGCTCACTTGCGATTGAGAGGCGAGGCAGACTACGTGGATTCATTGATACAAGCATGCTTTTCCCTTGAGAATGATTTGACAACAGTGATTAAGAATATATAGATCAAAGCAAAAGCAAAAGCAAAAGTTGGCTAGAAATTTTGTTCCTTGCATCTAGACATTTTTATAAGTTATAACATGAGATATTCTATCAGACGCAGAACTGAAAACCACGGAAAATGTGAACTGAAAATTACGGAAAATGTGAACACCTTCAATCAATAAACTCTACTGGATTGCTTAGCTCCTTGCTGCCTCCGCCTGCAATTGAAAATTATTCCATGTTAGAGGTGAGGACAGAGATAAAATTTTGGTGAAAGCCTGGCACAAAGCACTTGACACGGGCAAGCACATACCTCGTCCATGTCCTCATGCACGATCTACACTTTGGAATGGTTTTTAGAACGGCCATGAGTGGTGAGTGTGAACGGCCTATGGTGGTGGCTATGGACGGCCAGCGTCGTCTGTGTGGGTCTGATGGGCCTCAGAGGCAAGTTGTCAAAGGAGGTCGTCGACGGTGATTTGTGCCGGCAGGGAGCCATGGCTGTTCCGGAGATCAGGAGCTGTCAAAGGAGGCAGGCTCCTGAGTTGCAGCGTCGAACGACTTGGCGCCGTCTCGTTGAACGGCCCGGGGTGGCGACAGTGAACGACCGGGGCGTTACAGCGATGAAGCCTCACCAGCGTAAGGAGGTAGCATGGTGAAGGGATTGGAGTGAGCTCGGCCACGAGCGCAGCCGCCATGGGATAAACTGGACGAAGTGCTGAACATCAATGGAGGTGAGGAGGTGCTTGGCTGGAGCAAGGCGGAGAAAGGAGAGATAGCGGCGGCGTGGGGAGGACGTCGTTCGGGTGGCCCTGGTGGCGATGGATGGTTTTGGGCAGCACGATCTGGGGCAACGCAACGGCGATAGCTCGATCTGTTGTTGGAGTGCGAGGAGGTGACCGGATCCGAGGGAGAAGGTGGGGAGCGGCGGCCGGATCCGAGGAAGAAGGTGGGGGTGGCGGCGGAGCCGAGGGATAAGGT